>NC_061497.1:19739814-20039814 GCF_022539355.2 Hippoglossus stenolepis
TCAGACCTGCAAGCGCTCGATTCATCCTCCTCTTCCTCGCTCTCCACCCCATCGCCACTTGCCTCCACCTTGCTACCGCCTCCTCCGGCCCCGTCTCGCAGTCGCTCGCAGGAAACGCTGCGTGCCTCCCCCTGCCCCTTCCCGACTGAGTCGCTTCCTGCCCGACCCAGCAGCACCAATCCCTTCACAGGTCCGCTCACACAGCTACATCGCTCGCTCACCCCGGACTTCAGCGTCCAGCGTCCAGGCCCGGCATCAAACCCTCAGAGGCCCATGCTTGCTCTCACTCAGCCACTCATTCCCACTCGTTGTCCAGCAATGGTCCCTGCAGCTGCACCCGCCTCCCAGCTCCAGGGGACAATGTCCCTTTTTGCACCTTCATCCATGCTCAGTCCTGCACCCCCGGCTCCCTTCACCCCCGACCCATCTCCTGCTCCTGCCTTGCCTCTGGCACCACCCTCCTCCATCCCACCTACCATTGCCCCTCGCTTACAACCTCCTCCACCGGGAGGCAACCCAACCAAGCAGTGGGTCACTTTCGACGATGATTTGGGTTTCTCAACCGCGACAAAAACACCACACATCCCCGTCGTCCCTTCCAATTCCCTTCTGCCCCAAACTCAGACTCCTCGCTCTGTGTTCGACTCGGAGCCCGACTGGTTATCCACGGCCCCTTCGGCATTCCCGACCCTCCCTCCTCCCGTCTCTACCAGAACTGCAACTGCTAACCCCAAACTCCCAGAGGGTCCCAGTGACAGCTGCTTCTTCCCCGGGGAGTCGACAGAAAGATAGGATCCCCCTTAATATGTAAAGGGCATGTCCAGATATGTATAGACCAATGACAAAATGTGTATATGTTTGTGTGTATGTACAAAAGAGACAGTATTTAAGTAGTACAGACCATTCCCCTTCTTAAACACAGGAAAGGATTTATATCTTGAGCAGAATAATGAGACGCGTGTTCCAACTTTACCCCACAGATATTAGCTTGTTCCCTAATATTTACATTTATTTTAATATAAATCGTTCCGATGTTTATTTGTATCCATAGCAGCAGACGTGCCTGTGTCTACAGTATACAGTTAAACAAAGTATATCTATACGCACAAATCATTTGTGTAAGCACCTGTGCAATATCAAGACACGTCTCTGGCCGTAAAGTACGCCGCCTCCGCCTGCGAGGATCCACCTGAATCAATGTTGCCTCCATATTTACGAACACGCTGCGGTTTATATCCCTCATTTCTGACTGATCTGTGCATCAGAGGAGATGATCATCTTCTACTTTCTCAATTTTGTCATGTAGATTTGCTGCTGTACGCAGCAGTTAGATACACAGAAATACTTGTAAATGTGTTTTTTTGAGGGGGGCCAGGTTAAAAGTCACATTGTGTGCTAGCTTTTTTCATGAATGTACTTTATGTTGCACTGGGTTTGGTCATTGCCTCCTCGCTGACGCCACAGCGGCGGCATGACTCGGCGTCATAGTGAAACTGCCGCAGGACTGACGCTCATCCACCTGATAGCAAGACACATTCTCTCTCTACTCAGTCATCACTCTGTCTATAGGCCGTTCCGCTTAGCTGAATATATTTTGTAGCTCTATATCAAAAACCTATACATAGTGGTTATGTATATATTAACGTTTTCAATATGGAAACTCTTGGCTAATTGTGCGTGTGTGTTTTTGTGATAACCGTATCAGTGGTTTGCACAATGTAACTGATATGCACTGATATGCTGTACGTGCGCTAAGACGACAACGACAAAGACGATAGCCTGAACAGATGAGAGGGATTTCTTCCTCATTTCCACTTCCTCCTTGATTTATCCAAAGCATCAAACCGTGCTAGTGTAGATTCAGAGAATGGGGCTTCGTGTGTCTGTGCGCGTGTGTTTGCTTCCTACGAAGATTTGAGTCTGCGAGCGTGGCGTGAAACGCGCCGTGCGTAATAATAAGAGGGCACATTTACCAAGCTTTTACTTTCCGAAAAACATTTACTCTAAATACTCTATTGTTGATACTGTGGTGAGAAGTGACGTGTCGTGTTTGAGGTGCATATCGTCCGTTTATGTGTTTGACAGTGTTTCTGTTTGGATGTAAGTGTGTGTACAGGGTTAACTGTGGAACACCAGAGCTTTTCCCCTCAGACGTCTTCTCTTATATAAGAACACTGTGTATTTGCTTACAGGTTCAGAACTCGCAGCCTCTGTATTAACTCACTCGTGGCTCTAATCGTATCCCTGCTCTCCAGTCTGCTGACAACAAGCACCGCTGTATGCGAAATAGCAAACAATACAAGACAAAGGACTTTATTCCCCTTTCAGAGCACCCACCACCTGAGTGAGAATTCCAGCGCTAATGGAAGACTATAAGTTCACTGCGTATACAGACTCTTAAAAACTGCACTGTACGGTCGGACCCTGAATGCATCGCCAGAGAACATTTTCCAGTGGGCTGTTTGTTGTGTTGCTCCCAGGTCCCCGTGCGGCACACATTCCAGACGGGAGTGTGATCCGAGTGTTGGGTGTCAAATTCTTCCACATGTGATATCTAACCCGTAGCTGTTTCCCTCTGGTTCGAGAGCCTCGCTGATTCCTTAATCATTCTTAAGGTGTGCGTATGTGTGGGTGTGTGTGTGGTGTTGTCAAAGGTGACGTGTCAGTAATTCTTTGTTCACCTACTTCACTCGGTTGACAACGACGACAAGCAATAGTTTAGCGAAAAGGGATCAGTGAGAGCACGGTCCTCCCTAACACGACACACAGCAGCTGATGAAGACCCATCAGATGGGTCTTCCCTTCTCAAATCTCAAGAAACGATTTAATTAAAAGCATTTCAATGGTTCACGGAGGATAAAACGTGCGAACCAAGAAAGCACCAGCTGGATAATGCTTATCGCGCTCTATCTAATCACATGATTATGAGTAAAATCTATATCTGCATTAACAGTAGATGACTAGCCAGTGCTTTTGTGTCACGTCCTGTTCCGAGAGGAAATTTTATAGGAAACAATTTGCTCCTTTTTGTGAGGTCGGTGTCCCTTTTTATGGCTATAACCCCCCTAGTGTATAAGAGTCTGTGTTGTTCAACATATTCTGTGCGTATTCAAGAGAAAACATGACGCTGCGACTCATGTCAATATCCCGACGTTCCATATTTTAAGTGCACAGCTGATTGCACAGTTATGTATGAAGCAGTTCATGTTGTATGTATGCAAAAATAAATGTTCGTTGACCTGAGTGTTTTGTTTTGATTGCAGACACTTTACTGCACGACATATATATTACACACTTGTAAACTAATCATGTACTTAGATTCACTTATCTTTATCTTCTAATTTATTAATTTAAATTTAGGGTCTAGATGTTATTTTTCAAAGGTTAAATATCACACAGGGACTCGTTTATATGGACACAGGGTCACCTTTGCATCAGAACCACTGAATTGATCTGTATCTTGTTGTATTATGGGGCCTGAATATTTCTTTACACTTTCTTTTTTGGCTATATTCTAACTTAAATAAATAATTTAGGCTCTTCCTTTTTTCTTTTACAATTCTACCATAAGAACTAGATTATCGTGAAGGATTGTCCGGCCTTGGCAGAGGTCATGAACTCTACTCCGTGTCATTCTAGTTGCTGATTTTGTTGACAGTGAAAAAATAAACTTTATATTTTATTCGATATAAATGTCATATTCATTTCACCAACTGAGTCTTATAAACCAACCCAGCAGTAAAGCTGGTGCACGTGACTCCTGATCTAAAATATATAATTAGATTTAGTTTTTTTCCTCCACAAAAGTCTGGCAACCTGCAGAAACTATATCAGATTTAAGATCAAACAGTAGTTATTCCCTCACACTAAGCTTCACCCTGTTGACCACAGTTAAAGATAAAAAGACACTTTTCACTTCATCACTGGATTATTTTTGATGTATTTAGGGCCCGAGCACCGAACAGTAGGAGACCGTAGGAGGCCCTATTGAAATTGTAAGGATAATTTTTTTTTTTTCAGGCAAATGAATTGGCTTTTTGAGGGCTTTAACATGCTCAAATTGTTACCAAAGTTTGCAGAAAATTAGAAAGTGGTGAAAATGTACGTATTCTGGAGTAGTTTTAAATGGGCGTGGCAAAATGGCTCAACAGCGCCCCCTGGAACGCAGCCCCTGAGTTCACATTGACCGATCTTCACAAAAATCGATACACAGGTGTATCATGACCAGACAAACACAAAAGTCTCAAGGAGCATTATGAAAAACGCAACAGGAAGCCCGCCATTTTGCATTTAGTGGCCATTTTGGCCATTTTTCACATTTTTACTTTGACGAACTTGTCCCAGGGCTTTCATCAGATCAACTTCAAATTGAGATGAGTATGACACTCATCAGTGTGACTCATGTCACTCGTTAGTTTGTATCTCCATCAACAAGATGGAGATACAAACTAACTCAAAGATCGATTTTTCGTCACACGGTGTGACCGTGGCATGGCGTCAAAGTTTGATTACACGCCATCAAAACACGATGTTCTGTATCTCGGACATGGACCATGAATCCTTTGATGCTGAGCCATCAACAAACAACTCCACTCCTGCAGTGACAGTGTCAGTGGTCATAGATCAAAGGAATCTTTGATGTCTTGCACATCTCTCTCTCTCTCTTTCTCTCTCTCAGAATTGGGACATTTCCTCAAACCGTGTAAACATTGAGGTACAAAGGAGACGATGTTGTCATAACTCCACTGTGCATTGTCCTATCACCACCAAACTTCTGTCTCATGATCAGAGTCCAAGCCTGAACAGCTCTATGTGTCAATATTTCCTCAGTGTCATAGCGCCACCTACTGATTCACCATGAAACAGGAAGTACTTTGTAAATCCACTCGTTATCCAACCGGCCCCGAACTACTGACCTATGATCACAATCCTGACCTGAACAGCTCCATATATTAATATTAGTGCAGGGTCATAGCGCCACCTACTGATCAGTGTGAAAATGAAGTTGTTGTAACATTGTCCAATTGACACAAAATTGCTCACGCTACATCAGAGCCCCTACTTGAACAGATCTATTAGTCTGTATCTAATAATACTGATGGCGCCACCTACTGGCAACAGGAAATAAGCTTTGTTTTACAACTATCATTCAATTTACATAAAATGTTCACAGTGTGATGTGCAATTGATAGCGTGGACCGTAATGAGCAATTAGCAGGCAAGGATCGACATCGCGTGACGGATGCAGGAAGTGCGCAAAACACATGCAACGCGGAGATGTGCGCTTGGTCATTGGTCACTAACCGCAACAGGCTTCAAAATGCATGTGCTCGGGCCCGTTCAGTGCTGCTTTGCAGCCCTATTTATTATTGTAACCCAAATGAATTGGCTTTTTGAGGGCTTTAACATGCTCAAATCGTTACCAAAGTTTGCAGAAAATTCGAAAGTGGTGAAAGTTTACGTATTCTGGAGTAATTTTAATTACTGATTAAAACACTGTGGCTGATTTCTAATAGTTAGAATTTTATCATTAAAGAAGGTCATAAAGATATTGCTATTTAGGGATCGAGGAATACTGGGTTCGGTGGAGGTGTGACACTCTGTCAGCCTGGCTACAGTGCTGAAGAGAAACCTGGGGTTGTTTTTATTTTCTTCTATTAGTTTGAGTAGTATTGAAATAAATGCTACGCTAAGGCTATCATTATTATTGTCAACATGAATATTAAAGTCACCAACAATAATAATTTTATCGGTCTTTAGGACTAGGTTTGATAAAAACCAAGGAATTCCGTTAAAAATTCAGAATAAGTTAGTTTAGGTTTAGGATTAATTAATAGACTGGAGTTAAAAATAGCAGCAACTCCACCTCCTCGGCCGAATTCTCTGGGAACGTGTGAATTTACATGACTGGGGGAAGTAGATTCATTTAGACTGACATATTCATCAGGATGCAGCCACGTCTCAGTGAGGGACAATAAATCAATGTTGTGATCTGAGACTAAAACAGCCTTTGATGATAATGATCTTATGTTTAAAAGACCACATTTAAAAGTCTTTGTTTCCTGAGTTGTTGCAGAGGTTGTGTTAATTTGTATTAGTTTTTGTGAGCGCAGAGAAGTGTTTAGCACTGCAGCTCTGCGTCCTGGTCCCAACTCTGGGTTGTCATTTAATAGACTGGGTAATATTCCTAGATAAGAGAGATGCCCCATCCCAAGTGGGATGAACGCCGTCTCTCCTAAACATGTCATCACCAGTTGTGATAGGGAGAGGTCCAGAGAAGATTATTGTGTCCGACATCGTTTTTGCAAAAGCACACACCGACTCAACATTGACTTTAGTGACCTCCGACATGCGAAGCCGGGAGTTGTTGCTGCCGACGTGAATTACGATCTTATTGTATTTACAACATGGCTTTGTTGATATATGGTCTCGAGGAAAGGGAGATGAGGGCATGATTCAAGGTAAAGGCCGTGGTGACGGTCATCGTTCGGTCTCATAGATCCATAGTTATAGTCATAAGTTACGTTTCTGGAGTTTCAGGAGGAAAACTGCCTCAGTTATTCTCTCACATGAGTTTCACTTTGTCTCCATCAGCTTTGAATGAGATCCTGGAATGAAGACAAAAGAACAGACTGGATTTATTCTTTATTTCAACTTTCAGCTTCTTCACACATTACATTTGTATTGCTTTATACATATATAAGAGATTTAAATGTATATACACATGTATAAGAAACACATGTGATGAGAGCTGCAGAACAAACCCTCAGAGGGACTCGATCAGGACACTCTCCAATGGAACTGCTAGTTCAGATCATGAAAATCAAAAAGAACAGAAACCTACGCAGCAGCAGATCAATATGTCCGTTCACTAAATATGTAAATACAATGAGGACATGTGGATTCACACTTTACAGAGATGAGCTGTGATGAAATCAAACCAGGTTCCACATTTAGAATGTGACCAAACATCCCATAACACTGATGCTCTGTAAATCCAACCAGTGTAGTTGGTCTGTTGGACATGTTGACGCTCTGAGTTCATTGATCATTTCATCAGTAAAGTCTGTTCAGTGACTCTTGTTCAGTGATTTCATGGACACACAATCAGTTTGTTTCACCTCCATCTCACATGTGGAAAAGAAAAGAACAAATAATCAGCTCATTGATGAGGATCAGGATCAATACAGGTTCTAAAACATCACACAACCTTATTTCTACATTGATTTAGAAAACAACAGCAACATTATTTCTTTCATACACATTCATGTCAGTGTAATTATAGATTTCTGTCTTTACAAAGTGAGAACTGAATATGTGTGATAAAGGAAGGTCAGTGTTTGATTGACAGCTGATCTCTGTGCGGAGCAGAAACGTCACCACGACGAACTTTGATCAACAAACATGGAGACAACAGAAGTTAAAGATTTACACACAGAATCTAAATCACTGCTTTTAATGACTTGAGTCTATTTGCGTTTACAGAACTCAGCTGTGGCTCCATCATGAACCCCAACTCCAGCATAGAGAGGCTGAGTGAATGTGGTCTGGACTCTGTGGAGGAGAGTCATGGTGCCAGTGACGCTGTAGAAGGACAGAACCCCTGCACTGTGATCCAGGTACACTCCTACTCTGGAGGACCGAGGACCTGACACTGGAGTGTCGATACTGTTGTAATAAAAGTTATAACTGTTTCCATGACAATATAATGACCAAGATTTATCATTGAATCCAAATTCACATTCATCTGAGTCTCCTGCTCTGCTGATATTCTTGTATGCGACTGCTACATCAACTCCTCCTCCTCTGCTCATCTTCACCTCCCAGTAACAAGGTCCAGTCAGACTCTCTCTACTCAGGACCTGACACATATCAGTGAATCTGTCTGGGTGATCAGAATAAGACTGTTCTTCACTCATACGTGTTACTTTTCTGTTTTCCTCAGATAATAACAGATCTTGGTTTACTGTGTTTGGATCCAGTGTGATTTCCTGTGAATATTTTAAGAAGTTAAATCTGTTCTTCATCTCTGGTTGTGGCAGTAAAACATCCACTTGAGACAAAATCTGTAAAATCTTTGTCTCTGTCTCACTCAGAATGTCCTGTAGTCGACCTCTGACCTGTGACACAGCTGCCGTCACGTCCTCAAAGTACCTCAGAGGACGGATCCTGATGCTGGATGAGTGTGTAGATTCACTGAGTGACAGTGAGGGGTAGTTGTGTAGAAACTGGTTGTGATCCTCTGTGTCTGAGAGCTGCTTCAGTTCATGGTCTTTCCTCTTCAGCTCAGTGATCTCCTGCTCCTGTCTCTCCTGAAGCTCTCTGACTCGACTCACTTCAGTTTGCTGCTGGGATCTGATCTGCTGCTTCACATCAGAGCTTCTTTTCTCCAGCAGACAGATCAGCTCAGTGAAGATCTTCCCACTGTCCTCCACTGCTTTATCAGCAGAGCCATTGATGGCCTCCTCCTCCTGTTGAAGCAGCTTCACATCTTTCTCTGTGTCCTGGACTCTCTGCTGGATTGTTTGTCTCCTCAGCCCGAGCTCTCTCTGCCTCTCAGTCCTTTCTGCTGCAGCTGACACTGTGTCGTGGTCTTTATGTTCATCCACAGAGCAGAGATAACAGATACACTGCTGATCAGTGCGGCAGAACATCTTCATCACCTCATCGTGACGAGAGCAGATGTTCTCCTGGAGCTTCTCCGAGGGCTCCACCAGCTTGTGCTTCTTGAATGGAGCTGACTGAAGATGAGGCTGGAGGTGTTTTTCACAATAAGAGGCCAAACAAACCAAACAGGACTTGAGAGCTTTCAGTTTTCTCCCAGTGCAGACATCACAGGCCACATCTTCAGGTCCAGCATAGCAGTGATCAGCAGGAGCAGCTTGGAGTCCAGTCTTCTTCAGCTCCTCCACTAAATCAGCTAACATGGTGTTTTTCCCCAGGACAGGCCTCGGTGTGAAGGTCTGTCTACACTGAGGGCAGCTGTAGCTTCCTCTCTCCTCCCCTTTGTCCCAGTGGGTGTTAATACAGCTCATACAGTAGCTGTGTCCACAGACAGTAGTCACCGGATCCCTCAGTGGATCCAGACAGATCGAACAGCAGAATCTTTCTCTGTCCAGTGGATTTTCTTGCTGCGCCATTTCAGCTGGTGCCAGTGACTGTAGAATAGATTCACTTCCTCTGAACAGGAACAGATCTCTGCTCCTCCCCCTCTCGTTCACTTCCTGCAGTGACTCATCTCCCACAGTTCACAGCTTGTTGTTCACTGGTCCGTACACTTACACACCTGTGAAGGGAGGAGACACAGACATATCCTGACTGGGAGGAGCTGGTTGTGTTTGAGGAAGAACTTGTTGGTTTGTCAGGATTTATTGCATTTCACTGCGATGAGCTGGTTGTGAGTTTTTATCTGTGTTATCACATTTCAAAGTGAATAGTTGCACTGGGAACTGTCACATTCAGCTCACAACAGCACAGGTTGTAATATTCACGTTTTTCAAAGTTTCCAGAAAAGTTAACGGATTTTTTTCAATGGAATAAAAAACAACTTACAAAGTGCTTCACAAATGAAAAACACAGGTAAAAATACATCAAAACACACGTATGAAAGAGTAAAAGTATAAAAACACTACAGGGGACAGAAATGTAATCATGACCACACTTTAAAAACTAGAATTAGATCAAATCGTGGTACGATAACAGCAGGTTTGGAGTTTGGATTTAAAGGAAGCTTCTGACTCAGCCTGCTATATTTTTATTATTATTATTGCAGGTGTCACCTCGCATCAGTTTTAAATGAGGAGATGTTATACCACCAGCCACCATGAGGGGGCAGGAATGCTGCGGGGACTGATGTAACGAGCCGTACAAAGACAACAAGAAGAAGACTCGTCATAGTAGTAGCTAGCATTAATGTCGCCGGATATAAACAAAGGCTACTGCCTCCGAACAGTGTGGCATCAAAGGCAGCTGCATTTAAACAGTGTAACATCAAAGGCAGCTGCACATCAGTGGCAGTTTCTGTTGACACCGGAAGTGCCTCCACGAGCTGCCGCTGCCACGATTTGAGCTCGCCCCTACTGGAGGACTGAGTCCGGTTTGAACAGTGCAGCTCCGCGTTGTCTTTGTCTTTTCACCGCACAGGTGTGTTTTTACCATTTTTAAATCACAACAGAGCAAATTATCATTTAAAAAAACCAAAGCTAGTTAACGTAAACACTCACAGCAACTAGCTAGCTAAAGAGCTAAAGAGCTAGCTGCAGCGCTTTCTAGAAGCGTCAACAGTGTTGCCATGGTTACACAACGCAACTTCCATTCAGAGGAGCCGTCGCGTGTTTCCTGGTGAACTCAGGAACAAGCTTTAAGGTTTCGTATCGTTTATTTCCGCAGCAGATCAGAGAAACATGGTGCAGCTGCATGTGAAGCGAGGCGAGGAGAGTCAGTTTCTCTTCAGCACCACAGTGGACGTTCAGCTGGACGCAGCCATCAGGCAAGTTACAGCCATTTACAACGGGAGACTGAAGGTGGAGCGAATATGTTCAGGTGAGATACACACACACACACACACACACACACACACACACACACACACACACATTATTGACATAATACATCCCCTAGCCCCTTACTCTAACCTTAACCATCTAAACTAAATGCCTAAACCTAATTCTAACTCTAACCCTTAAACCAAGTCTTAACCCTCAAACAGTCCATTGAATTTTTGAGGACCAGCCAAATGTCCTCACAGTGATGGTATAGAACCAAAAGTGGCCCTCATACTATAGAATTCACACACACACACACACACACACACACACACACACACACACACCTGAAGCTACAGGAGGCTACACTCACTCTACAGGTTTACCTAAAGTGGGCGAGAGAGCTCAACGCACTGCAAATTGCAAAAAAACGACCCTGGAAATGTTTCCAGTGTAACAGGGCACATGAACAAAATATTTATAAACACTGTGTCTGACGAAAATGCGAAGGTGTATCAATGTTTAAATGCAAACATAACATGTCTGTTCTTGTTTTGTTCCCTCAGAGATACCGGAGCTTGCAGACCATGGCGTCACACTGCCACCCAACATGCAGGGGCTGACAGGGGAGCAGATCGTGGAACTGAATCTGAGAGACGAGTGGGAGGAGAAGTGCGAGCCCAGCGGAGGACCAGTATTAAGGAACGATGAGATTGGGAGAAGGAACGGACATGGTGAGATTCTGACATGTGATCGAAGCAGTGCCGAGGCCCTGGAGCCAAAGGGGGGGAGGAGATGTTTCTAGGGTTTTTTATTTTGTAAAGTATTGTGAATATGTGATACATGCCATTACATGTGGATATACTGCTGGAGATGGTTTTGTGAAGAGGTTAATTGACATGAAATAGTGTAAAGACATTTTTTTTTTTATTTCTATGCAGGCAGGGAAGAAGCAAAAAATGATTTTGGTCCTCTCACCTCTCATGTCTTTGCCCTCTACAGCTCCTAATGATAAAATGAAAGAGGTGTTGATGAGAACAATGGACGAGGCAAAGGCTCTAATCTCCAAAGTGAGTATGAGAGTTAACACTAAATCTTTATCATCAACTAGTTCTTTTACTCACAGAGTGTAAGATTTGTGCATCTGTCTCTTAATCCTCCAGAAACAAGTTCAGGCTAACGTCTGTGTCACCATGGAGATGGTGAAAGAAGCGCTGGATCAGCTGAGAGGTGCCGTGATGATTGTGTACCCCATGGGGCTGCCTCCTCACGACCCCATCAGGATGGAGTTTGAGGAGCGGGAAGACCTTTCAGGAATGCAGGTTAGAGAGCTGATCCTTTTCCAGTGGTCAAAGTTGAAGCAATGCAACTGTCTCTTTTATTATTTCTTTCTTCATCTTTTTCTTTGTCCTTCGTTCGTCTCCATCTGTCTCGTCTCCTCAGGCGTCTCTGCAGGTGATCACAGAGGACGAGAGCCAGCTCTGGTGGGCGGCCAAAGAGATGCAAAGGGGGAAGAAACTGCAGGACTACGTCGGTAAAAATGACAAGACAAAGATTGTGGTGAAAATCCAAAAGGTAAGAGCAACTTTGAGAATTTATCTGCAACGTGACAGTCAATCTATTTGTTGTTTCATGAGGTTGTTTCCCCACAGAAAGGGCAGGGGGCGCCAGCGAGGGAGCCTCTGGTCACTGAAGAGCAGCAGAAACAGATGATGATGCACTGCTACAGAAGGCAAGAGGAGCTCAAGGTGAGGAGAAGCACAAACCACCACATTCCTGTTGTCACTCACTCTACGTCTCTGACCGTCTCCTGGTGACATTTTCAGAAACTGGAGGAGACGGATGAGGACAGCAGCCTGGACTCCAACTGGTCGGACAGATCGGCTCTGAAAAAACAGTTTCAAGGCCTCTCCAACATCAAATGGGGGCCGAGATAAAGACCCGCTGTTGGTCCTGGTCGGACTCAGCATCATATGCAACGAGATGCCTTTGAGACATTTGTTCACTGTTGTTATTTGAGGTCTTCCACAAGATATTTTATACATCTTTAAAGTGCCTTGAGATCATGTATATTATGATTTGGCGCTATACAAATGAAATTGTATTGAACACCTGATGGTTATTTTTAACCAAACTGAAATGTGAAGACATCTGGAAACAAAATGCAACAAAACTTTCAATATAAATCTGATTTATTTTAACCTCAGTCTTCCTGCTGTGTTCCCTCTGATTAGTATCACACTGTTGAAACGCTACTTTGTTATTAAATCTGTAAACAAATGAAAAGCTACTGTACATTTTTATTGTGTTAAAACAAATTCCACTGTAGCGTGTGAATCCACTATGTTCTTACATTTAGTATTAATCGTGTGCTTAGTGTTTCACAAAGGTTTGGAAAAGTTCATCCCTTGTGCAGCAGCAGCAAGGATGCAACACCTTTCCTCTCTTTGTCTCCTCACTGACACACACACACACACACACACACACACACGTAAACCTCTTAAAGTCAGTGCTGCTGTGAGGCAGGAAGTTGCCACACAGTAGTTGGTCGTTCCAGCTCTTGTCCCAGCGGGGGGGGAGGAAGTGGTCAAGCTCAAAAGCGCGAGTGTTTCATTCAGGGTCGGACTCGGGGGAGATGTTGACGCAGCTGAATTCAGGGATGTGTCGCTGGTTTGAAGGAGCACGGCCTTAAAAAACATCTGGGACCCAATGTGAGGATTTAAAGGGTGATTCCACCTCTTGTATGTTCAATTTAAATGGTCTCTGGTATGAACAGCTGCAAATGTTAATAACCACAATACTGTAGGGAAAACAATCACATTTCTATTTTTGTCAGTCATGATATAATATATAACATTCTTCCAGCAGTTACAGATGATGATGTTTGACATGAAACTGCAAATGTGTGAGTTTTACAAAAGGCTTTGACTTTAACTACCTTCTCTGAGGAGGCTTCTCCTTCTGAAGCCTGGTGGGAGGAGTTTGGTCATCGGGTAGATTCACCTCACCTCTGTCCCACGGCTTCCAAACTTTGACTGAACTTATTTTTAGTTAAAACTCATCTGTGGTCTTCCCTACTTTGTCCAACCTTGAGCTGGGTTGTGACAAACCGAGCTACAGTTCAGCTTCACTCTTCAACTTACTGGACCTGATTCTGACAGTTAAAGCCACGACAATCATGCTTCTCACAAGAGACCAGACGTTTAGGGTGAGGAGTGGGAATGAAAGAGGAAACATTCTCCATGTTCCAGGTCAGTGAACCATCAAACTCATTCTGAAGCTCCCATAGTGTTGCATTAAATCCAGAGGGAGGTTGAAGATGAGAGAACCTGTGTTTCATGGTTCCTGTTTAAACAAAGCAGAGGAGACGTGTTCTTCGCTGCTGTGAGACGCCTCGATGATGAATCAGAACATTCATGAATGAATGAATGAATGAGGCAGCTGCGTCAGTAACTGAATTTAAACCTGAAATATATTTGCTTCAATTGGTGCTGAATGTAAAAAAATACTATATTTTATATTTATAATTACAATTTTTTTTATGTGATCACATTTTACAGCATAAAAACAGCTATTTCTGCAGTTTCTCTAAAACATTACATTCTTCATAAACGAGAAAACTCCTCCTCCTGCAAAAAAAGACGACACATAACCAAAGCAAACGAAAGTCTCTGAAAGTCTCTTGTTTTGTCTCTGGTCCATTTAACAGGAGCTGCCGTTGAGGTAGGCGTTCATCGAAATCTCCTGTATGACCATATCTCTGCGCTCGATCCTCTCCGCTCGATCGGCTTCCTCGCTCACATAAGTCACTTCCTCCCAGTCGCACACCACCTTCCGCTCTGTGGTGGAGATTAAAGAACTTTCCGTCCCTTCATCATCATCCTCATCTTCTTCGTCCTCGTCTTCCTCCTCCTCCTCCTCCACCTGGTGTTTTACAGTCTGGCTACAAGACCTGGTTTGGAGTGCGTTATCTCTGAGCTGGCGCCCTCTGCAGGTCACGCGGACTGATACAGCGAGCAGTGTGAGCAGGAGGCCAACGCACACGCTGGAGGTGAAGAGCAGCGCCGCCATTTCTGGATGCTCTGCGTAGAAGACAAACATTGACTGTAGATAAACCGATATGACGTGACAGCTCCCCTAAGTGAAACCAAAGCGTCTGGATCGCCCCCTGGTGGCTGGCTGCAGTATAGGTCATGAACCCTGTCTCCTCCATGTTAGTGAATCGGATATGGACCAAAAAAGAAATCAATTTTAGGCAGATCTTATCACACTGATGTAAGTTCATGTACATGTATTTTGTATGATGCTATTAAAAGAAGGGGTAAATGTCTAAAGTCTAAAAGTCATGATTGACAGCTGAGACTGACTCGCTATTGGCTGACCGCAGCACAAGATGGCAGCGTTCGTTGTCCATCTTTATATACAGTCGATGGTGGGGGCCTGCAGGTAGACACTATTTACCTCTGATGTAGGTGTAGGTCAGGAGAGAGGTGCTCATCACGGCTCCCGTGTTGCCTGGTCTTCTCGACCCTTTGGCCAAAAGCTCGTCCAGATCTACAGGAGAAGCTGTTGTGAAAATTTCGAATTACGACGTGAAGAAAAGGTAAAAAGCTGGAAGTGCAACAGATCACATGATGCTGTCACCTTTTTCTGTCTCCACAGGCGGAGACGAGGTGGAGTTGAACACGTCGGGGTCGGCCTCCCTTAGTAAAGACTGTGGGACTGGGAAACAAGACAGAACAGTCTTTTAATTTCTGCGATATCGGTGGATCTACAGTGGACCATTCATCACAACACGTCCCACGTCCAAACCTCTGAAAAAAGCTGAGCCCACAAAGGAAGAACACTCTCAAATCATGGAAAGTTCTGTCCAGTTGTGTTGATAACGGCCCACAGGGTTAACACATTGTTTCACACTTGATGGAGACAACAGAGCCAGTCAGAAAGAAATAAAATCACCTCCGAGCTCAAGTCACAACCTCGGTTTATGCTCGGATGACCTCACTGTGTAAAATCAACGGAAGTTTAACCAGGATGTCAGATCTGAGCGCACAGTCTATTATTCCCTGTGTTACTGAGTACAGGGAGATAAGAAAAGCTGATGGCTGAGATCAGCAGATAAGAATTCACAGTGGGAAACTGTAAATGTTCACTGCTGGAGCCGTCAGATAATGAATGAGGCAAGAAACAAAAAAACACACATGACGTGTTCCTACATTGAAAACTCTCGCACATGTAACACAGGGGCTTGTTCCGTGAAGGAGGAAGCACAGCGAGTCCTACCACAAGAATAGATCACACTGAGGTACTTCCTGGTTCCTGGAAAGCAGGGGTCCCTGAAGGTCTGGTTGCTGACGGCAACAGCACACTTCTGTTTGCCGTGGCAGGACTTGGACACCGAGTGCACGGCCTCGTGGTTGAGACACTCTGTGGGACACAAAGAGAGAAGAAACTCAGAGGCAGCCAATCAGACGTGATGTGTGAGTGTGTATCTCATTAATAAATAAACCCCCCAATGCACTAAATGAGCCTCTGGTGCAGCATTTTGTTTTCCTGGAAACAGAAATTTAGAAAGTAATCCGTTTAATATGGCTTCAGGAAACATATCAAAAAGCTTTACTGTGTGTTTCAACATTAACTTTCAACATTAACATTTATATTTACATTTATTTAAGTGCTCATATGAGCCCAAAGGCCGAGAAGTGTAAAACCAATAAAACCTGATGTCTCCAGGTTTTTCAGGTGCTCTATTCGTGGCTTCATGACTCGTCTGTTAGTCTCCAGCACATGAACATCCCATGGACTCACCAAAAGGGGGGGGTCTCGTCAGGTGTGAGGGGCAGGTGTCAGTGTGGCCCAGGCTTCTGCCGTAGACAGCTGCATAGATGATCAGCAGCCTGGGGGGCTTACAGCCCAGGACCATGGTGTCTCCCTCACAGGCCACATGTCTTCTGTGTTCAGCTGAGTGAGGGGAAAAATAGTGATGATGAGGAGGTGGTGACAGCAGGAAACTGAGGGGTGAGGGACCACCAGTGAATGTGTGAGAGAAACCGAGGCAGAAACAAATCAACCGGGATGAGACGTGATGGTAAAAGCTGTTGGGAACAGGGAGGAACACGTGGGAACGGAGCGGCTGAACTCACTGGGTTTACACCTGTAGTCCACGTGGAGGTATTTGGAAGTCCCGGGACAAGGGTCCTTCCCAAACAGCAGGTGATTGACAGGGAGCTGGCAGTCTCTGTGGCTCTGACACTCCGACAGCAGCTTCTGCAAAGGTAAGAGTTTAGCAGTAAACTGAATTCACAGAAAATAAAGCACAAAAAGAATGAGACACAGGAATGAGACTCAAACTTCTCCAGTAAATCAGCTCAAACCCCTGAAACACCCTCCTACTCTCACTGTGACCCAGTGAGAATAAAAAGTGCAGCGTATCCCATTCACAGAAACGCACCTGCAGAGCGGTGAAGGCCGAGCAGCTGTGGTTGTGGGCTCCGAGCGGAGGGTCGGGGTCGGGCCTGCACGCCCACACCTCCCCGCTCCCGTAGAAGGCCGACTGGATGGAGATGGTGGAGTGACGAGGACAGTGGAGACGCAGGGGCTGTCCGTCACACGCGTGGGCAGAGTGGCTGGTGATGATTCTGGACAGGTAGTCTGCGGCACAGAAGGGACATGGACAGGCTGGAATATGCAGATACAGTATACAGGTGACTTAAAGGGACAATTCATTCATTTTTACATGTGAAGTTTGGTTTAGCTCTTATGAGGAGTTCAAAATAGATGTTTAATATTTCCAGTGGCTTTGGAGGGAGTTTTCTAAAGTCAATCATCATGGCACAGAATGTTAATTCTAGTAGAAATAGACACAACAACATAAAGATACAGATATTTTACTCTGAAGCACCGTAATACCAATAAAAAATAAAGAAAATGTTTCATATCATAGCATATTGTATATATTTTCCACCAGTGAGTTGATGATATATACAATTACCATGAGTTTGAGGTACTTTTGAGGTACTCTCCCAATAAATGCCATTTATTTATTTACAAAGGAAGCTTGTCAGGCTCAGTATTTTCTTTTCTTCAGATTCACAGCTTTTCTCTTATTATTCGTCAGATTGTGTGACGCCTGCTCAGTGCAACTTTAACCAAACTAGAATGAAACACCGAGGCCCAACAGTCCCATTAAATTCAATCCAGCAACACCAATTTATTTAGATTTCAGTTTATCATCAAGCTTCACCCTGGAGGGGAAAATGTAAATTTAAAAATGCCTGATTTATTCACCTCCTCCATCATCATCATCTTCATCATGATTCATATTAATTTGGTCATATTTAAACCTTTACTTTTGCTCTATGTGCAATGCCCTTGACTTGCTGCTGTAACCCTATGATTTCCAAATTTGGTATCAATAAAGTACATCTATCCATCTATCTTTCAGTCAATCAATCAATCAATCAATCAATCAATCAATCAATCGACCAATCGACCAATCACCATCTTACTAGAGAAGTCAGCCAGTCCACTCAGGCGTCTGGTCCACAGGAGCAGGGTCAGGTAGAAGAGACAGTGGCTCAGGTCCAGTCCGGGACTAGGACGCATCCAGCTCATGACTCTCATCCCCTGAGTCCCGGGTCATATTAGAGAGACTCCCCACGTCAGTGCGGACCGACGGGAGGACTTCACACGAGCCCACACAGCAGAGGGTGCACCTCCACCTCTCCTGCAAACTGAGAGCTGGCTTCTCCTCTCAGAAAGTACCACCCAGAGGACACGGAGCAGAGGAGGTCGGGGGGAAAAGCAGCTGCGCAACAAGTCGCTCCGGACCGAGGTGGTTCCTCCTGGTGCGGATTTGTGAATGGACGCGTGTGGAAAGTGAACACCAACAGCTGAGTGTGTGTGTTACAGGGTGGGCGTGGCAGATACACAACTATTTTAGATCTGGGAGAGGAGGGAGGGGGCGCACCCAGCGGAATGACGCACAGCCAACACCCCCCCTCCTCCTCCCTCCTCCACCATGAGGCACATGTTTACCTTTTGGATTTCTCCTCCTCCTCCTTCTTCTTTCCTGATCCTGAAAAACTCACACATGTCAAGTAAAAACTAGGATTAAGTTTTATACTTTAATGCTATAACATATTTGTTTATATATTTTTCAGCCATTTTATTTATTGTTTATTTGAGGTTTTAGAGCAGATCCTTAACCTCAGTTGGAAATGGGAAAATCACTGGGGGCTCATGGGCCAAACACAGTGTCAGCTGGTTAGGCCTCTACTAGATTATATTATTTTTCAACCTCTCCCTGCATATGAATGTCATTTATTTCATTTTAACCAGTGTAAATAAGATTTTGTAAGGCTTTCTGTATGATGTTTTTATGATGTTATGCACAAAACCTCCGTCAAGGCCCAACAGTCCCTAAAGCTGCAGCAAATCACAAGAAAAAACAACAACCAACAAACAAATTAGACTGGCACTCAGCAGAGTAAAGCTGCAGCACTTTGCCCTCACTCATATCAGTCCTCTAAATAATCCCCAAATATTTCCAGCAAGATCCATAATATATTTCCTTGGAAATTAGTGAAAAGGTAGAAGAAAATAAGAAAGAAACATCCTCCCCTTTGTCCTTATCCATGGAGATTTTGAATGAGCTCTTTCTTGGCCCATGTGCCATCTTTCCACCAAGTTTGGAGGAAATCCATTCAGTCATTTTTGTGTAATCCTTCAGGTAAACAGCAGCAAAAAAATGGACGGGGGGGGGGGGAACAGAAGCTCCTTGGTGGAGACGGAGCCTAAAGAGAAATTCAGTTGAATCCAGAAAGCACGTGTAGAATTAGACCAGATAAAATATCAGATTATTGTTCTGGATGCTTGTGTGGGTCTGTGGTCCCCCCGAAGTCAACATCAGGGGTGAGTTACTGCTTCTTTTAACAAGGACAAAAGACCTAGTTTGAATGAGTGATATTTTGATTCCGTTTCCTTTCATAAAGTGTCGATGTCTCAACCGAGGGGTCTTTGAATGAAGCGGGGGGCCTACTGGGTGAATTGCTTCCCCCGGCTCACATCCATGACCCACTCCATGGTAACCGCTCACTCTCCCTGTCAGACGGACAACAGTCAAGCTGACAGAGACGTCGGGGTCTCCACGCTCGGCTTCACGGGGGGAGACAGGCAGGGGGGGCCAAGGAACTCCGAGGTGATATTTTGCATACAAACTGGGCAACAGTTTTTAGCCCCCCCCTCCTAAGTTGGTTCAATTTGCTGTACTTTGGCTTTAGGCACCCAGGGAGTGGCTCCAAACCCCCTTTATCTGCTGTTATCCCTCCAAAGCCCGAGGAATTTTGTTGTGAAGCTCCAAAACGCTTCCTGGATGTTGTTTTTCAGACGCTGTTCAGCCATATAGGTCAAACAGGAAGGTTTTTAAAAAATGCACGTGAGTAAATGTGCAATGTTTTGAGGTATGGTGGAAAAAGACGTTCTTAAGAATGCACATGTCTTGGCAGAGATATTCAAATTCTTTCTAAGTGCTCATAGAAATATATATATATATATATATATATATATATATAAAAATGGCATTGTCCATTTAATCTCAAAGCAGTTCTCTAAAGTTGCCATAACAAACAACTAAAACATTTTGCTGATGTTTATTGTCCGTGTGTGTATCTACAAAATAACGACCACCTTGGGAATACTACTTGGCAGCATATCTCCAGATGATTCACTTTTACAGCCAATCTGTTAAAGGTCACAGTCAAAAAAAAAAATATGGTCTGAAAAACATTTTCCAAGATATCTGCATATGATTATAGTGCTAGAAAAACTATTAGAAGTTTATATTTGTTGGTAAACGATTGTCATGTGAAGTGGTGATGCAATTTAAAAACTGCATTTTTCGAGGTATTATTGGTCCTATGGGGATATACACAGGGGCAGAAAGATTCTCACGACTGTCGCTGATAAACTTTTCAAACTGGGAACACAACCCCTCGATTGCACGACCAGCAAATAAAAGACAAAACACTTGATTAGCGTTAATGATGTTTTGTAACAAACAGGAAGAGGCGATAAAGAGAAAAGGTCAAACTGAAGGAAAAGAAAGATTGTGATTTATGTTTCCTCCTGATGGCGTCATGAGATGAGTGGAATCTGCACCGAAGGACGAAGGGATAAGACCCTCAGAGGGAACAATTATAATACAAGGATCAACTGAACTGCATCAACAATAAACTTTATTATTATTCTATCATGGACAGAAAAGCTCTGGCTCAGAACAGAGTTTAAATTACAAAGCATCTTCACTTGAAATCCACATTCATCTCAAGCTGGGAATCAACAGCAGCCTGGGATTCAAGAAACAAAACAAGATGAAATTAAACAGTAAGCAACAATATCTCAGTCATCATTGTGAAAACTAATCTGTTCAGACACTCACCAAGTCTCTCTTTGCTTCTTCTATTTTCACCTGAGCCAGAGACGGGTTCTGTGTTGGTTAAGAGGGGGAAATAATTTAGTAAAGTCAAACACAGCAACACAAACATCTGGAGACTGGTTCAATTATTCTGCCCAGTTGGTTTAATAAAGTTAAACTTTAACATGAATTTCTCACAGGTTAGGATCATGTCAGAGCACTTTTGATTGTTTGGTCTTTCAAACTTTCACGAGACAAACTGAAAACAAACATACTGGGCTGAGATCCATGTACGGCTCCAGTTTCTTTTTCAAGGGGATAATTTCTTGTCTCAGAGCGGTGACTTCCTGCAGAGAGAGAAAAATAAGATGACCCACTTTTAAATCCCTGAAAGCGGACAATGTTAGGACTTCACTTCTATGGCATATGTGTAGATACCTCAGAGAGTTGCACAACAGCCTGGTGGGTGATGGACTTGTCCATGCTCCTCGACATGAGTTGAGCCTGGATAGAAACGGACAGTGAAACTCTGTTTGCTACTTTAAAAACCTGGTCCACACTGACATCGATACGGACGTGTTGGCATCATCTCCCGTTGTTTAACCAAAGGCAGTAACATGATGCTCAGATTACAACAAATACTATATCAAAATACAGTCTGTCATTCTGAACTAAATAAAACCAGTAAGTCCACAGAGGAAAGTACAGTGGTACTGCCAGGAGGTTACTTGCACTTTCTGTCCCTTTGGAAACATTGAAAATAAAATTCCTGCGGCTAAATTAATGACTCATCACACTTTGGTGCAGCACCATCATGGATGTTAAGGACATTTTGCATGCTGATTGAATAAACAGCTGGAAAATGATATGAGAACCATTTCTCTGTGACCTATATTAAGATAGATATGGTCAGTCAACCCTAAAAGTTCAAACTTTGACAGCCCTCAGTTAGGAACTGAAATGCAGTTCCATCAGATTCGTATGTGACCAAATCAGCATGAACATTTTCATTTTAAGATCTGTGAAGGTGAAAAACTAAAGTGTGAGGAATAGCTCCTCTATTAGAGATAATACGACCCAACACACCTCGGCCCTCTCCCGTCTGTTGTTCAGCTCTTTAGCCTTTGCCGTCACAAAGTCCATGTTGAGGAGCCTCTCCTCTGCTTTAGCGCTCTCCACTGCCTGAGCTTTAACACTTTTGTTGATATCCCTGAGGACGATGGAGAAGTTAAGTACACATGAAGCACAGCCTGTTTCCGACTGACAGTGTGTTTGTTTGAAACGTCCACATTCTTACTCCTGTAAAGTGCTGCGCAGCACCAGAGTGGCTCCGAGTCGCTTTCTGAGCGCTTTGAGTTCCCTCTCCAGTCGTCTGTTGGACTTCTCTGCTTCCAGAAGCTCGTTGGTGAGGTTGTTCACTGCCGGCATGAAGCTACACAAGGAGCAAAGGTCGGTTTGAAATCTTGTGGTGTTAAATTTCCATGTCCTTCTTCGAGAACACACACACACACAATAGACTTCAAAGCTATAACACACCTGTCCAATGATGTGTCCCTCACTCCAAGCACCATAGCATTGTCCACTAAAGCAGTCAAGTAGTCTGCAGCGGGCTTTGACAAGCTGGCACTGGACAGGCCGACACCGTGGAGAAGAACTTCCTGCAGATGTGAACCTGGACGCAGGAAAAACGTGTGTTAAGATATTGAAGTCTGCTCCTCGTCAGTGGTGATGGAACTTCACAAAACACTGAACTACAGCAGGTTCATCACTTTTTTGGGTTCCTCCATGGAAATATTTCTGTTGTCGTTTTCACAATTTGCAGCGTGTCTCTGTATTTGCACGTGTTGGGACTTTTTGATGAAGTTGTTTTCTTAATTTGCAGTGCATTGATCTCTCTCATCCACCGTACTTTTTAGATGAAGTATTAGCATCAAAATAATAACGTGAACAAACAGAAGCACTATTTGTGTCAGTGACATGTTTTAAACCATCAGCGACATGTGTTAAACCTCACGTGTGTCAGTGCCATTGTTTTTAACCCAGCTGTGTGTCAGTAACATGTTTTAAACCATCAGTGACATGTTTTAAACTCAGCTGTGTGTCAGTAACATGTGTTAAACCATCTTCCACATGTGTTAAACCTCAGCTGTGTGTCAGTAACATGTGTTAAACCTCACATGTGTGTCAGTAACATGTTCTAAACTCAGTTGTGTGTCAGTAACATGTGTTTAACCTCACGTGTGAGTCAGTAACATGTGTTTAACCTCACATGTGTCAGTAACATGTGTTAAACCTCACGTGTGTCAGTAACACGTGTTAAACCTCAGCTGTGAGTCAGTGACCCACCATCCGCCTGATACTCGCATGTCTTCTGCTTCATGTCCTCTATGAGCAGAGCCGTGTCCCCGCAACGGGCTTCGCTGCAGCGGCTCAGCTGGAACAACACGTCCACCGTCCTGGTGTTCACCTCGAACTGAGGCACCGGCTGGTCCCCGAACACCGAGCCCAGCCAGCTGTTCACCTGAGGGGGGGCGGAGGATCAACAACAAGCGCAGACATTTTACTGATGTTAGCGAGACAGTGAACATTACCGTCTCGATCTTCTCACACATGGCGAAGGAAAAGGTGACAAAACAGAAGAGTTATTAAAAGTTTCTGCAGCTCGAACGAGAAACTAGTGTTTTGCTCTTTGGTTTCCCGCCCCTGGAATTATGCTAATTACTTCCGCGTTACCAACCAATGAAAATCTTCTTCTTCGCTCAGATGACAAAGTGTATCCGGGTCACGTTTCAAAGGTGAAACTGAGGTCAAGATAGTTCACGATACTACCGGCTACCACTTCGCTTGAATGAACCAACAAGAACAACGACAAAAAGAAGAAGACAGGGGATCCTGGAACACCTCCGAGAAAAGTATTTAAAGTTTGTTGTTTCTTTAAATGTTAATACTTATTTATTGATTCAATTTAATTATTATCATTTCAAAATTCTTATTTCACTAAATCCAGCATAAAAATACAAGAAAGCATGTACTCATCGACACAAATATTCTTTTAAGCTGGGCAATAGAAAATCTATCTATCTATCTATTTATTTATTTATTTGTCTGTCTGTCTGTCTGTCTGTCTGTCTGTCACACACACACACACACACACACACACACACACACACACAAGCAGTGGGCGGAGAGACGAAGCCGGAAGTGCACAGGGGTGACTTCTCCCCGTCGCCCACTAAGCGCCAAAGTTTGAAACTTCTTGTTTTGGAGGAAGAACCTGAAGAAAAATGGCGGAGAGAGAAAAGTTATCTCAGTCCAAACACCGACAGCAGAAGGTGAACAACTGCACGTTCCAGTCGTCCAGCGCGGACTCCACCGGCTCGAGCCAGAAAACCCGCCCGAGAAACGGCAACAACACGTTCGAGACGTCCAGCATCAACTCCAGTGTCGTGGAGGAGAAGCTGTTCGGGCGGAGCCGGCGGGAGGAAGAGGAGGAAGAGGAGGCTGAGGACGGACCGGTGCTCTTCATCTGCGGGAAGTGCAAGTCTCCTGTGGGGGACTCGCTGTCCTGGGATGGGAGTGAGGACGGACAGAACCAGATCCGACTGAAGAGTGAGTCTGGTTCCTGACCTGGGTCAAGAAGAAGAGACGAGATAAGATAAGATGAGATAAAATAAGATGATTCTTTATTAGTCCAACAATGGGGACATTTGCAATATTACACCAGCAAGAATAGGCCCCAGTAAGTACTACTAAGTAATACTTAAAGGTTCAGTGTGTCAGGTTTATCGAAAGGGATCTATGAGCAGAAATTGAATATAAAATAATCCTAGTGATGTTTTCTCTAGTGTGTTTCATCTAAATTGTATGAATTGTTGTTTTCTTATCTCTAGAATGGAGCCTTATGTTTAAATACTTATATTTACATCAGGAGTGGGTCCTCTCTACGGAGGCCGCCATGTTTTTTTTTTACAGTAGCCCAGACTGGACAAACTAAACACCTTTTGAGTTTTTATGACAACTGCAGGCTTAGTCTTTTAATTATTTTTCTAAGCAAATATGTTAAATATTTGTGATTTTCCCAGTTTTATATGACGATTCTAAAGAGGAAGTATGTTCCATGGATTCAGGGAATCATTTAACTCCAAGAAATGACATTTTAACGGTTTTGTTGACAGTTTCACTCAGAAAAAAAATCACAGTTATTATATCAATCAATCAATTAAGATTTATTTGTATAGCCCATATTTACAAATCACAATTTGTCTCATATCTTAACAAGGTGCAACATCATCTGTTCTTAACCCTCAACAAGGAAAAACTACCAGAAAAAAACACGTAACATAAATAACATCCCTGTAATTTCTTGTATTGCTTTCCATTTCACAGCGTCTGAAGAACACGGTGCTGCGCTGTGGTGCTGATGTTTGTAATGTTCTGGTTTCAGGGGTCACTGACAACGTCCTGGTTGGAAATGACAGTCGACTGCATGAAGCAGGCAAAGACTCGCTCTGGTAAGAAAGTCTCCGTCGTCCCATCCCCTGGTTGTCAGATCGCCACAGAGACAATCAGCAGTGACCACGTAAATTCAGCTGGGCCTACATCCATTCCTCCGTCCATTATCAATACTGATTATCCTTTGAGGGTCCGGGTATATTTAACACTAACTTTACCATAGGGGAGGTTGATGGATAACGAAAGGGTCAAATGTTTTGTGTTGGAATTCATTCATACAACCTTTGCTGTTTTGTCACTGTCTAATTTGGGCTGAACTGTGATTCATTGATGTTTTTCGTCCACAGTCTGATCATGGATCTCTTCTGTCGAGCCTGTCACTCGGTGCTGGGCATGGTCTATACGTCCACGCCGAAGAAGCTGGACCACAAGAGATTTGCTTTCTGTTTCAACGTCGCAGACATCGACAGGTTTGTTCGACCATCATCAGACCGTTTTTCCTTCTTCTGGTATATTCTCTGTATTATTAGGTCTTTGGTCTCTGTGTAGTGTTAGACAGGGGTTTTGTAAACATGTCATTTACTACAATCATCAGTTCATTGTCTCTCTCGGAAAGACCATGAACTTACTGATGAGGTGCAGATAGGAAAACGTTTAGTTTACAGAATAAACAATGCAGACAAAAATATGTTTACTTTCTGGATTCAAGTTCTATATATGTGGTTGTATTTGTGGTTGTCTACATTTAAAGTTATTATAGGGAAATCAGAAACTTTATACTCTGCCCCCCCAAAAAATATTTTGGTTGCACTCTACAAAATGTCCTATCAACAACTGAGCTTTAGAGATGAACAGTAAATTATTTACCAGGAAACACAGTGATGACGTGTTTAGAGGCAGAAACAATTAAAATATAAATTCCAAATAAGTCGAAAATTGAAAACAAGATGTGAGACATGTTGTGACTCATGTTGTGACTCAAAACAGAATGTGTTCAGATTCACACAGCTGCTGTTTATGGTTTTATTAATTGTATTTAATTGCTTCTGTTGGATTTCAATGATGAGTAACTGTATTCCTGTGTCTGGGTCTAGCACTCTGTCATAATACTGCTGTGAATCTTTTCCAGCTATGTGCTGGGATCAGCGAGCCAGATGTTGGCAGCAGAGGGCCCCAAAGAGCAGCTGGTCACACTGGAGTACAGAACGGTGGTTGAACAACAGCTAACAGAGGTAAATTACTGCTGCTGCTTCCCTTTGTTTGGCTCCTCTCTTATTGCTGTGAGGTAAAAGGTTCCGTCTGTTGAGCATAAAATGTCATTAAGGCTGTAAAGCTCATCGCGACACAATAAACACGGCTATTTTTATCCAAACACAGGAGTTTAATCTTTAAAGCAATTTTGTTTTTGTGCAAAAATTATAAAAATCTGACGACCACATCCCGTCAGTTAAAGCAGGAGTCACTGTTCCACTGACGGTAAATGAGCCGATGCTATTCATCAGCTCTTTCTCATTGATTACCAATGAACAGGTTGTACTCATGGTGACATCAGCTTCGTTCTGGGAAGCCCCCTCTGCTGGGCTGGGCAGACGCTGATATCAGACATGACATCATCTCATCATGTCACCCTCTGATCGCACAGTTATTTTCATCTCTACATCTTCTGTGATTTCTTTAACGTTCAGATCTATTTCTGTTTATAAATTCCACCTTTTTACATTTTTTTTAATATCACCTATTTCACATTTTCATTACTTCCCTGATTTAGCAGTATATTTCAAAGGGTCACATTAGTACCATTGATTGTATTCATATGAAAATTCCCTGGAAAGCTGCGGTGATTCACAAACTTAATCTTAATCACCCTTTGTTTAAAAAATAGCTGTGAAAACACCAATTGGCCAGTAGGGGGTGATGGCGTGCCAGCCCTCCCTGCTACTCGCTGCTCGCAGGACAATAACTGATGAGGAGCATGTTGAGGAATCTTTGCTGGAGGAAAAACATGTTTTGATCATGAGTCTCTTTGTCATTAGCGCTGGATGTATGTTGGTCTTTTTGTTTTGTCTTGGCTCTGCTCCCTGGATTTTTCTGCATGTGACGACAGGTTGATTGAACCATGACATGCAAAAGTATGTTTGTAAACAGGTTGAACTGCTCATGTGCAAATAAAAATAACCACCATGTGTGAGCACATTAAGAACGGTGCCATTTTTCTGTCAGTGTCTTGTCGCCTTAGCTTCCAATGTGTAATTATCTCCTGTCTTCTGTTCTGCTTTAGCGACGCAGGGAAACAAACAATGTTGTGTTTTACTGTTGCAACAGCATGTCACTCAGAGACAAAGGGATGTGTCAGGACCCGATATGATCAAATTAACGGGGGTTTGGCTCATGTTGGATAATATGTAGGTTAGGTTACTGTAAAGGTTACCACTTAAATCCACCTCGTCCACGTGATGTGTCAGTTTGCTGGGAAACAAACAGACGTGTCGGTCGCTGCGTTTATGTTTGATGCTGTGAAAACTTTTATTTTACAGAATTAACAAAAGCAGAAAGCTCGAAGATGGCGTCATTACATAAAGTTCGTCAATAACAAATTATAGTTAATCATAGTTATTAATGCTGAAGAGATGTGCATTTATTTTAACATTTTCCATAAATAGTTCTGCCTATTTGGTTTTATTTGTGTTTTCTTTTTTGGGGGGGATAATTAATTATGATAAATTTTACAATCCCTAATTATAGGCTTTAGTTTGATAACGACATCTTAGGAATCATGGCCTAAAGTTCAAGTTTTAAACATGTTTATTTCAGTATCAGAAATGTTTTACTTCCTAATATCTGTATCTGTACAAGCCTTCCAAAAATCCACATCAGTTTGACTTCAGTGCCTCGGATGATCAACGTGTCTTTGGCCGCACCCTGACTAACTTTAACAGCCGTCGTTCATCACTTTCTAAAGGTTCATTATGACAAGACTGTGAAGGTCATTGACAAGATAAGGAATTAAAATCAGGTCTTTCTGAAGTCGCGTGTGATTTGGTTTCGGGCATTAAGGCTTTTTCGCTGTAGCAACAAGTCTCAAAAACCAGTTGAACTTCTGAATTTCTACATGTGTTTTTCAATTTTTTGGACTGCATAGTTCTTTTTGGCCTCTTTTTTGGCAGAAAATTTAATCATGATCATTGTTTAAGATATGCATTTAGCAAAAATCAATGGTTCCAACGTTAACATTTTCTGTTTTCCACAGTTCACATGGCTGTAAATTCAATATCTTCGGGGTTTGGACTGTTGGTTTGGAGGAAAAAAGAGCAGTTGGAAAGTCTCACCGTAGGCTACTGGGACTCTTATTGTCACACCAGGGGATTAATCAATTAAGTAGAAAAATAATTGGCAAATTATGAAATGACGAGATGAAAATAACCAGAGTTGCAGCCCTACTTCTCTTGATTGGGTTTCATGGGAAAATATGGCTGTTGCTTAAAGTAAATATTGTTTAACTCTCAAAGATTCAAACATTTAAAACACTTGAAAGCAAAAAACATATTCAAGGCCATTCTGTTAAAGTGTTTTGGTAGAAATTACAAAGCCTCAGCTAGACTGTGTCTGAGGATGATGCTCTCCAGCCCCGCCGCCATAGTTAATGTATTCTGTCTGTCTGTGTCTGACTGGCAGACATTTGTTTGGGTTTTGCACTCGCTGACCTGCCCACTCCACTCCACACACACACACACACCCTTCATACCCATCGGTCCCTGACCACTTCCCCTCTGGGTTTTGTTGTCCTCCCTCGTTGAATCCATTTTTAAATTATCTTTACTCCTCCCCTCGTTCCTCTCCACTGCTTCCCACCTGTCCAGCTTTAGCCTTCGTTTCTTTTTCTTCCCGTGTTCGGACTCTTCTGCATCCACCCTGTTCCCCCCTCGTTTATTACTCCTCTCTCCACCCTCTTCTGGTCACCTACACATCCTGAACCACTGCACCATTAATACAATCTGCCTCTTCTCCCCCACCTCACAGATGAAAATGCTGGTCATGTCCATGTCCCAGAGGTTGGAGGAGATTGAAGCTGGGGTTCAGGATGGATATGATGGGGTGTGACAGCGACGGACGACAGCTGGACGTCTGGGCGGGTCCAGGTGTTGAACTTGCGTTTTTTTTATTTCATTTTAGCATCTCCTCACCTCCACCTCCACCTCTACCTTGACATTAATGTTTCCTCCTCTAAGTTTCATCTCGACGACATTCCCCCCAGTGGCACGTCTTGTCCTAGCCTCACCTTGTGTAGAAACACCACACACACACACACTGTGTTCTGATTACCGATGGTGAAACAAAGACTCCCCGCACTTGTAATCAATCATGTTGTCAGCTCGTGCTCCTGCGGCTCGGGGCACCATCTTCCCCGTGTGTCTTGGTGCGGAGTGAGTGTGCGCTGAGAGCAGAATGTTTATTTGTGCAGGATTTCATCAGGCGGGCTGCACACTCAGCACAACGCCGAATCGATCGGGCCACTGGAGGCCACAAACACTTTTCTCTTTGTTCTCCTCCTGAAGCGCGAGGCCGTGAAGGTAGATGGGATCACTGGGATAAATGTTTTAAATGGCAAGAACAGAGCAACACTGAATTTGTATTGACAACATTTTTAAATAAAAGACACACCCTGTTTAATATTAGCTGCATCAAAATATTTAGGAAAAAAATTCAAATTTTGCCAGAATTTAAATTGACAGCTGTTTGCATCCGTTCATTTGTTGTTGTCACATCTTTTGTTAAGTTCTTTTGTTTGTTCACAGTTGTACCAGTTTGGTTTTGACTTGTGTTATGTTTGTGTAATAAAATATTCAACTGTTTCCACAAATGAGGATATTAGTTTTCAGTTTTTACATAAATAATTGAATTAAGAAAAGGACCAAATTAACCCTTAAAATCAGGATAATCTTATTAAATGTTTCTGTTTCCGTGCTGTAACATAGTTGGGGATCATCCTGCTTTGTCTCTAATTACAAGTATTTAAGAATTAAACGGCAAAGTTTAAGGTCTTTGGGCCTGAGACCGGGTTGATTATATATCAAATGCTTATGTTTGTTTACCAACTGACCCCTAATGTGCCTAGCAACACTTTCTGCCGAGGCGGGAAAAAAAAAGAAGCAGCCAACACACTGTACCGCTTGCCCTCCCTCACCCACGAGGTTTCATCAGCCGCACAGAACAACAACAGTTAGAAAGGGCCAACCAACACGCTGTATCCATGGGCAGGTTGCGATGGCAACTGGGAGCACGTGCTACGCTGAGTGCCTGTTGCCATCTCGTCACCGTGCTCACTGTCGGAGGAACAGCCAGCCAGCTCGCTGCCCCGCACGCCTGTCAACAGACGTTACCGCCCGCTCGTGCTTAGACACACACATGGAGGAGGAGTCCCGAACCCCCCTCCCCACCTAATCTCTGTGTGATGTTTTTCTCCCTGCTAACCCCACCCTCACCCTTCTTTCTCCCTCCCCCTCCATATAATTCTCCCCTCCCTCATAAGCAAGGGGGAGTCAAAACAACAACAAACAAGCCGCGTGGTTTGTTGTTGTTTCTGGTGGTGTTGTCTTCATCCGGTCCTCGCTGGAGGATGAGCTGCCTGCACCATCCTGCACAGTGAGGATGGAGCGAGCCCGTCCAGATGTGCACTGCTGCTGCTCCCAGTAACACACTCATTTTGTTGAATAGGTCCCATATCGATGGTTTTTCCGTTCAGAGCAATAAAGCTGAAAGGCTGGTTGGTGTGTTTGAGGCAGAGTCATTAACTGAACGGCCTCTGAACTCATTTATCTGTTTTATATATAGACACGGTGTTGCTGGATGCGTTGCACTGCTGAGTGAAATTATTGCACATGTTTCCCCTCGTTCACCCCTCAAGTCTCAGCCAATCGTTGCCACTCAAACCAGGAGCAACATGGAAACACACGTCTGCACATTTACACACTTTCTACAAGCGTTCAGGGACAAAGGATGAATAATGCAGAGGTAGTGTCTGAGTGAAAGTCGCCTCCCCTCTCTCCCTCCTTTTCACCTTCCCTAAGCAATAAGGAAGCAATGTTGCCATGGAGGCAATGAAGCCCCAGCACGCCGTCAGCCAATTACAGCCCTCACTGTGTGAAACGTCGGACCAATGGCGGCTCAGACTTGTGCTGCTGTTGCCACAGACACTGGGATCCTATTGGCTGAGCTCTGCTCTTTGATTGAATTTCTGATCTTGTTTTTGAGAGAGAGAGAGAGGGAGGAAAAAATATCTCAAGGAGTGCCACCTGTGTGCCAACTTACAAAATATGTTTGTTTTATTTTCCGTGCAATGAAAAGGGTGATTTGTGAGAATAGAAATGTTTCTTATTAGAGACTCAGGAGAACTAAACTGAGAACAATTGGTTTTGTCATTAAGGGAAAACATTTTTTTCTGACAATTGATAAATGCTGAAGTTAATGTGTCGGGACTTTTGACAATTAAAAGGAAAATAAATCACCTATAAGTTCAATAATTATCAATATTTACTGTGTAATTACATTTCCCATCTTTCCCATCATGGTAGTTGTTTATTCCGGGACAATAGAGCCACACCCCACCAGTTGCCAATGCTTGTTTATGAGCAATTTCCAGTTTAATGCTATATGCTATGTTTCATAACATATAGTTATATTTTTGTTATATTCTGTTCAGCACCAATTCATTCTTTCGTCTTTTTTTGTTAAAATAAATTATTCACATGGTGCTTTCATGTAAATAATAACCAAACATATTTTATTTCATATAATATAATCAAGTAAAATATTTTTAACCTTATTAGTTAACATGAAAAAAGTATGTTAACACAGCATCAACTTATATTAAGTGGAGAAGTCAGCAGATTTTATTTTTAACCTGGTAGAATCACCTCTACTTTTCCTCACGTGGTGGGTTGTCTGACATATGCCCGACCGAAATCTCCTCTCTAGCTCTAAAGTCATTAACGAGGTCTGGCGTCAACCAGACGAGGACGATGGGTCATCTGGGCGTTTCAGTTTCCCAAATAAATCTCAAGATTCAGCGGCTGTAAGATGATCTTGGTGTCAAGAGCATTTGGGGGAAACTTAGCCTTGTTTGTTTCTACTGACATCACCTTCTACAGCGAAAGCGCGAAATCTCTGATAAGCCTCGACCGTCTTGTTCCATTAATCTCCTTCATCTGTGTCTGTGATCGGACAGCGTGTAGCCGGCCAGTCAGGGACTCTCCTGACGGCGTAACCCCAATCCCCTCTGAGTGCTCAAAGCCTCCTACTTCATTAGAAACATCTGCTTGTTTATTTCCCCCTGCGTCTTTGTGTAGGCTGGTGTCTGCCAGGTAGTCTCACTCTCTCCTCCTCCTCCTCCTCCTCCTCCTCCTCGTGTGGGAGATGCTGATGAAGGCAGCAGAACCAGGAGACTCAGGTTGACTGAGTGGATGTGTGTCAACATCCCTGCTGTCCGTCACTACAGCAGGTTAATCATCTGTTATTCTTTCTTTATTACATCAGGCACAAAGGCTTTTTTTTTTTTTGATCAGGCACAAAAGCTCATCTCGTTGCCAGTGAGTGTGTGTGTGTGTGTGTGTTTATGTGATGAGAAGGGGACTAAAAATGGGATTAATGTCATTCAGGGTCTAAGCCTCAACAGATTGACAAAAACAAAGTCCTGCTGGACAATAAGTGGTCAGTTTGGCCTCATGTTAAAAATGAATATTAAAGCGGGATTGTTGTTTGACTGGTGACAGTTTATCAACAGGCACTTTTGGATCAGGTCACTCAGGTTTAGGTTTGTCTAAGTCAAACCAGACCTGACTCTTGAAGTGTTTGGAGTAAAAGTATTTATCAAACAAAAGTCAGCCCGAATAACCTTAAAAAAAGACGTGACAAAGCACTTAAAGTAAAGAAAAACATCTTTGTTATCACTTTATTTTAAAGTACAAGGACGTTTTCCATGTAAAGCAGCCATGTTGAGGAGGTTGATCAGTTTCACAAGGCCTTTAAATAATAATAAACACATCCAGCTGTGAGAAAGTCAGAAGTTAGACTTTTACACACGCTCAGGTTCCCTGCGGGTCCAAGACCTGATGTAACACGCTTATTAGTGAGATTTAAAAAAAGTGACTCACTCCTACTACTTCCTCTGGTTGAGTCATGTTCAGTTAGAAATGTTAATTGTTACTTTATTTTATTTTACATGGCCCCTTTGTAGGCCAGTTTAATATGGTACACATGGCAATGGAAGAAATTGTGTGGACAGGTTTTTAGAGCTGAAAAAACTGCTGAATTGATTCCCACTAAACTAAGTGGTGGATTCTTTAATTTGACATTACAACATGTTTAGTTATTTTTTTACATAATCACAATCTCACACGGAATAATTAAAGTCATCTTGATGAGGAATATCAGGCATGTTTAATAGACTGATATCTGATTATATGAAATGTGGTGCAGCTTGATAATTGAATTTAAGGTGATTATTGGGTCTTGGTGGACGTATGCGCGCTACTGAGTTTTCTTTTTTCTTTCACAAATAAGTGCACAGAATATATATGCGATATTACTGCAGTGAAAAATAACATTAACCAGAAGAAAGTACGTTTTATGAAAGTCTATGTTTGCTCCTGTGTGATGTGAAATAAATCTGTTTTCTCATGTGAGTTCAATGTCAACTCAAATTTTGTAAGAATCTTTGAGTCATGTATCAAAATCATTTTCATCCGGCGTCCCAAATATTCCCCAAATTCTTCGAGCGATTTCTTAGAGACCTGAATTATCAGCTGCTATTTAATTTTCTCATCCATGTTATCTTCTGTCATAATTCCCAATATCAAAATATCCCTGATATCCCCATGAGGAACAATGCTGGGACGGTGGAGCTGGAGGCTTGTTGATCACAGATCGCTCGTTGTAACGTGAGCTGTTTACACACAGATTAATTTTAGAAAATAATCAAATAAAATGTGTGTCAAGGGAAAATTATTATTATTATTATTCATCTTAATCTCATCAGTATGGATTTCTTCAGATTATACATAGATTAATAACTTGCCCCCAAATTCAGAATCATAGACAATATAGACAGTCTGCAAGTTACTCTTCCTCTTGTGTTGATGACTGATTATTTATACTCTATCTATAAATCTATAAAATGAGCAAAGAGGTAAAAATGTTCATAACAACTTTACACAACTTATAGACTATGTCTCAAAAAGTATTATTTTGTCCTAAACCTAATGATATTGACAGCAAATGGCAAAATATTGGAGAAACTGTTATTATTATTTATTATTGTATGATCACATTTTAAATCTTTATGACCTGTTATGATGTACTGTCTTGCTCCATGACAGACTTGAAAAGCAGTTATTAAATCTGGTTTTCCTTTATCGATATCCGTCACCTGACTGATAATGTTTCTTAAAAACTAATCATCAATTCATGAGTTGTGTCTGTGGGATCTTCACCCTGTGAGTATTAATATTTACACCTGGTGTCACCACTGAACACGTGGGTGCAGGTACCTGTTCATACCCGGCAGTCGACTCCATCCTTTCACTCAGCGCTGTGGTGAAGCCATAATATTCATGTCCACAACCTGTTTGTGTCAGCAGCCCCGCTCGGGGGGGGGGGGTTTGGACTAACTGTCCGCCCGTCTTTGATAAACAAAAGGCTCCGGCTCTCATGCATTTTTGAGCCACTCTTGCCCCTCGGCTTTTATCAGCTTAGCCACGCCGATTAAATCGGGCAGCCCCTGTTTGTGTTGTCCTGTGTATGTGTGTGTTTGTCTCAGAGCTCTGATGATCCCCCCCCAGTCTTTGTCTCGTCAGGGCAGTGTCACCCAAAGAGGTTTATGATGGGGACCGGGGGGGGGTGAGCCACAGCTGAAGAGATTAGTGTCTACAGTATGTGTGTGTGTGTGTGAGTGAGGGGTCACAGTATGTGTGTGTGTGTGTGTGTGTGTGTGTGTGTGTGTGTGTGTGTGTGTGTGTGTGTGTGTGGGAGTCCTACAGATTCTTCAGCTGTTGCAAGGGTGTGTTTTTCTTTTTTTACCCACCACAGGTGTCTCGTGGGAAATGTATATGGTGTGAGAAACGTGGCACATGGCGGCTGTAAAGCAACGTGGACTCTCCCACAGCAGAGAGGCCCTTTCACATTCAGGCTTCACGGAGCTGAGAGCCTTAGGAACTAATTATAAGCTCCAGGCACTGTGTAATTTACTCATAAGGCTGTTGGATTAATGTGGAATTACTCAGTAAATTCTCATAATTTAAGTATAAGTAAGTCTTTATCTATATGTTGAAGCGTTGTACATTGACATGGGTGTGTGCAGGGGACACGTTGTGCAAAAATCAAGCCAGACAGGAAGGAGGTGCGGTCAAAGTACCAGACAGACACATAATGGATTCAGTATAAATATTTAAAATACTTTATACAGCATAGAAATCTCTCGACACTCAAAACAAAACCATCCATTACAAAATCTTATAAAAGACCCCCCCACCCCCACCCCTGGAGTCTGTATCAATCTCAGTATCAAGCAGGAGAAGAAAAAAAGGTACAAAGACATTATTTCAAATGTTGACAACACGGTTCGACTTGTGAAAACATTGCATGCAAGTTTTTACAAATTTTGGACAGGAAGAAATTCTGCAGTATTTGTTCGTTAACAGTTGAGACGCCTCGTGTTGACGCCTCTTTCCGAAGAATCGGACAGTTTCATGGAACTGAAGTTTCAGAATTCCCTTTGTCCAGACGTGACGGGAACGCAGGAGTCGTTTCGTTTTATTTACACAATATTTCACATAACTCTCGGAGAGCTCTTGGCAAATACTCGTCATTGCAGATAACACTTAAGACTATTGCACAAACTACAGTATTAAGACAAAAGGAAGTGAGTTTATTCTTTTTTTCGATCGTGCTCTTCCCCCCTTCATTCCCTCAGCCTCGGGCGAGGTTGATCAGTTTCATAAGGCCTTTAAATCTCTTTTTTTGTTTTTTAAATCTTTCTTTTTTTATCTTCAAAACTGACTTTAAATAGACACATCCCGCTGTAAGAAAGTCAGGATTAAGACTTGTACAGTTTGAGTTTCCCCTGTGGGTCAAAAAAGTTACGCAACACTTGTGTATTAAAAAAAGCTGTGTTGAGTGATCGTTAATGAGAGTGCTATAAAAAAAGTGACTACTCCTCGGATCTAATGGCACTAACGCTCAGACACGGCCGAATCCACACAAGCCCGTCACAATCAACCGCTGTTACACATTAACGTATGAATTATGCAGTGAGGTAAAGGATGGTAAACACCGTTGTTAGTACAGGTTTTGGTTTGTAAGAATAGTGCAGTGAGGATTGCTTTTTCTTTTCTTTTTTTTAAAATCCAGTCAGTACTAAGGACACGGTGCCGGCTGACTGGAGGTCAGTGGGTATCTTAGCGAGTTTTCACACAGACAAAACATTTAAACATGTAATCAGGGTCAGGGTAAGCGTTGGGGTCCATTAGCTGGTGTGAAATCAGTCTGCGGCTCAGTTAGTAACCAGTTACAGCAATATTACATGAGGGAGTATGTGTTAGCTCAGTTTATAATACAGTGTTTTGTGTGTGTGTGCGCATGTGTGCATGCATGTGTAGGTGTGTGTACACCTTGCTCCACATTACATGATGTCCCATGTCCACTTTGTATCTAGGACAACGCGAGGTTTAGGATCTGTTTCAAATCTCATCCTGTGTCACCGCCTCTCGTTACATAAGCGGTGATGAGCGATATAATATGATTCACTCTCGCTCAGACAACTTTTGTTTTCTTCCTAAATTCCGTTTCTCATTTGAAGGGATCACGGTGTCATAAAAAGTGGCTCATTCACAATAAAGGGACAGTTCACAGTTCAGAAGGCCGCTCCGGAAGACCTCTCCAATGTCAATCAAGTGTTGAGAGGGGCCTTGAGTTCAGTCTGTCTTTTGTTCTTTTCTCTTTTGCGCCGCGCCCCTCAGCAGAGGGTCTTGAGCGCACCAGAAGCACAGAGGAGAGTCTGCATTGGGTAAGGGGGAGGAGAGACCACTTCCTCCAAAACCTGTTCTGGTCGGAAGCTGAACGGCTGCAGCTGCAGCTTCTTCTTCAGGATCTGTCCGATGCCCATGGAGGGGAACCTGCTGCGGTGCGTGGGGCTCTCGGGATCACTGCTGCTGCTGTTGGAGGGTGGACTGAATGCTGACGTGGGGTTAAGGGCAATAAAGGCGGACTTGGGAGGGCTGAAAGCCGAGCTACCTGGGGGGCTTCCTACGGTGCTGGGGGGGCTGCCACTGGTGTCGGAGGAACCGCACCAATCTGACGAGATGCTCTTCTTGGGCTGCGGGTTGACGATGAGGACCGGAGGACTGGGGATCGTGGCCTTTTTTAAGTAAGAGGAGTCGGGCTGAAAGGCAGAGACGTGGCGGGGTGGGGACAGCGTGCCGTTGGTCAGCTTGTACCAGGGGGAAGTGGGGGTGTCTTCGATTTTTTCGGCTTTGGAGAGGGAGCCGAAGGAGTGCATGCCGATCGGTGAGGGTGCCGGTGGAGCGGGAATGTTGTGTTCTGGGCTTGTGTTGACTTGAGGGAGGGTGGCCAATCGCCTCCGCTGCTGAGGGGTGTTGTTAAAGAGCGGCTGGATCTCTAGATATTCCATTGACGAAGAAGCAACGGTGCCGGGCGGTGCTAGAGGGGAGTTCCGATGGCCACCGGTTATGACCCGCAAAAGACCTGAGGAGGAACAAGGAAGCCATGGTCACATTTAGGAAATATATACGAATCGTAGATTTTGCTCAACTTGCAGCACATTCAACTGAAGGAAAGAGAGAAGAGAGCTGCGGCTTCTCTGGATGCATTTGCACGCCCACATGTCTAGATTCTATAGATGTCATGTCAGTGAAGATAAACCTCTGGATTAAACTGCCAGCTCGTCACATTCAGACGTTAAAGGTACAGAAATAATTTCTCCTTGCCGAGACCGGCCTGTCCTGACAAGCCACATCTGTAATGGCTCCTGGGCTTTCTCAGCAGCTCTTGTAGTTGCATCAGGATTGATCACTATCACATTTGCACCGGTGCCAGGTCGAGTCTGAAGTTGTTAACTAATTAATTCTGCTTTGTTGCTCGTTTCAGATTACTTCCATTCCAAATGATTTACATACTCCTCATTTTCTCAGTCACAAGGTAAATAACATTTGTAAAAAAAACAGTCAGTGGTTGCATGTTTGCCCTATGATTGACAACTCGTCCGAGATGTGTCCTCCCAGACGGACGGACGGACGGACGGATGGACGGACGGATGGATGGATGGATGGATGGGTAGATGGATTGGAGGAGGGGTGGATGGATCACTGGGTAACTACTTGTGTGTGAGGTTGTTGGTGTACAAGAACATGCATGCTCAGTCAACCTACCCTGTATGAATAGAGTAGATAAAAAAAATTGATAAATGAAGCAGCATGTTTTCCTTTTATCTTTTTGTTAAAGATAAATGTTCAAGCGTCTTTTGAATTCTCACCTGTCCTGTGTTTCTTCTCCTTGCTGGGCCCCTTGCTGACGGCCAGGTAGACGGGCGTCTGCTTGGGCGGTATGGTGAGCTTGTCCACGTGCTTCCTCCACTGCGTCTGGAAGTATTCGTTCTTCTGCTTCTCGCCTTTCTTTTTCTCCTGGAACTGCATCTCCTGGAACGCAAACTGCACATTACTGTCAGCCCCCAGCGTCTGCCAAACCTGTTCCTGTGAAACCACTTTTATCACCTCGCGATGCCTGCGCTCTTGTAAACTGAACATAGGTGTCATTAAAAACCGCTGTGGAATCCTTGACAAAACCTCGGGGCCCCTTACCCTGTATTCTTTAGAGAGTCTCTTCATTTTCTTGTTGAGGAGGAAGTAGACGGCCAACGTGTGACAAGCACGGTTGGTGAGGACGGCGCTCAGGACCTCGCTGTGCTTGTAGTCCATTCTCTCCGTCATGTGCAGCAACACCGTGTGGTTGATTTCTTCGATGTGGATCCTTAACACAGAGGAAAGAGAGTTAATGCTTTGAATTGAACGCAAATAGTTTTTTATTGCTTGTAAAGAAAATTGGGAGTAAAAAATGTCCAATATGATATAATGGCCAATATGTATATATATATATATATTTTTTTTTTGGGGTTTTAATTTGGGAATGATTCCTAAGATGTCGGTATCAAACCCTGATGACAAAGACGTGCACTTGAGGATTTCACAGTTTAACCATAAACTTTAAATGTTTACATAACATCTTTTCTGCATTGTTTATTCTGTAAAATATAAGTTTTCACATCAACGTTTATCAGGCTCCGAGGCTCTAAAAGAAAACAACATGCAAAATCAAAGCGGGTCAAACGTGTGGGCGTCTACCTGTTGAGGTACGGGGCCCCTGTGTTCTTGTTGGCCAGCTGGAGCCAGGAGTCGGCCATCACCTGATGGATATTGGGACGCTTGTTGGGATCTGGCTCCAGAAGCTTCTTCAGCAGACAGATGGCAGCTGAGACGGAGAGAGGGAGGATAAATATTCATACACTGCCACCGAACAGACACTCACTACAGAAAGTGGAAACATGTCCTCACATCAGTTGACAACTCTGGGACTGACCCACTGAACCTCTGATTTGTTTTCATTTCATCGTTGCACAACACGGATGAGATGATCTATCTGTGTTGTAAGCTTGATAAACAGGTAGTTGCATAAGACGAGTTAAGCCCTGCTTCTAGAGAACTGTGAGCGACGTAATTGCAGAGACTGGAACGCACCTGACAAGTTACATGTTTTTGTTTTTCTCCTCAATTCCTCGTGTTGCATTACAGAGACAGTGCCCCATTACATTTAACCCATTAAGTAGCTTTAAACATGCCTACATTTAAATGCAATAAATGCAATTAAAGATTAGCAAGACAATTTTGACAAAAAATCCTTCAAACAATTGGCAGGCTAAACTAAACACCTGAATACCAATGTCAACAAATGTTTCCAAAGAACTGCCAGAGACTTTTTTTTTAAATTGCTAAATCAACACGAATGGTTGGTTCTGTCATTTACAGAGAAAAAGATAAGGACACAATTGTATTTGTGCCTGACGAGCTAATTCTTGAGAAACCTTTACTTAGTTGTACGTGTTCGTGGGCAGAGGATGTAGAAAAGCAGACCCAATCAGAGAGTCTGCTTCAGACCTGGTTCACTATGGGACAGTCTGCCGGTTGGATAGCCGCTCAACAATGCTGATATGGCAGCAGGGGATTTTTCAGGAGCGATTCTCAGGGATTCTGTGGTTTGTATACACCCACAATTAAAGCTACTGACGCGAATACAGAGCAGCAGCCTATCTGTGAACGTCCATCTTCATTTCTTGTGTGTCACTTGGCAGACGCCTGGACTTTAAAATCTCACGTGTAAATGTCAACATTCTTTGCGTTCTCATGTGAGTTATAACCTGTAATTAAACTTATATACGGGAGTCGGTATGTACAGCACTGTACCTAGAGGGTCTAAAACTAAAACTATTTGAAACACGTATATCTGCACACAAAAGGAGTGCGTGTGTGAAGTCATGACCTTCTCGTCTCTTATAGTTCTGCACATACAGTACCCAGGGCAAGACTTAAGCCTGAGGGAGGATTTCAGTCTAAGGAACAGGCTTCCTTTGCCGTTCAGACATGCTACCTCGGTGTTCTGTTTGTACATACTTATCCACTGTCACTTGCATTTACATGTTACCCAATTCATGGATCTTAAAGAGAACTAACTGATACATTTCTGTAAGTGTGTGGAATTTGGTGCAGTGTGTGGAATTTGATTAAATTTAAAGCGACTGTTGGATCAATCTCTTTTTTTTTTATAAAGTTTCTTTATCATTTACCTGTGCAGAGCGAAGGAGGTAGAGGGTTCATCTCCTTGTCGACCATCTTCTGGTGCAGGGCTCGGAGACTGAAGGGCTCCACAGTGAACGGCAGATTCCCGGTCAACATGGCGTACATGTTCACACCACTGGGGGACGAAAATATAGTAAAACACTTCATGTCAGGGTGGAAATAAACAAATGTATTTAAACGTGCTTATATTCATTCGACAACTAACTGGCTGTAAAAAGGAGAGTGCACTCACATGGACCAGACATCCACCTTGGGCCCGTACTTCTTCCTGGAGAGCAGCTCCGGGGCGGCATATGCCGGGCTTCCACACTGGGTGCTGAAGGGGTCCGAGTATCCCAAGATGCCAGCGCAGTTGCTGAGGCCAAAGTCTGCGGGACAGAGGAAGGTGGGGTGAGTGTTGTTTCTGGGTTTATTACTGTCTCTTCAGCTCGCGTCGTTAAACAAGTGGCTTCATTGCGGCGTTACACACACAAACAGAAGCAGATTAGCACTATGGTGAGAGCTTGTAAGGGTTTTAACGGGATATTTAATTGCTCTTTGGCCTTCACCACATGCGGGGCGCTGTGATACTCCAACTGAGACAAAGTAATTGGCTTTGAAAGACTTTCTTTTATCGTTAAACTCTTTTTGCTGTACGAAATTTACTCGAGAGTGAATTAATGACATTCTTTGAACAAATAAAAGAAAGAGGTGATTTGAGGTGAGACAGCAACTGTTAAGGTCAGAGTGTTTGAATTACCTATGAGCTTTATGTTGTCCTGTTCATCCAACAGCAGGTTTTCTATCTTCAGATCCCTGGAAGACAAAGAAAACAAGGACGTCAACGCCGGCGCAGTGTCAGCGTTTACATTAGACAACTTATCTAAGCCGTCATAATCACACAATGCACAAGGAGGGGAGGTCTGTGGGAATCCCCCCCTCTTCCTCACACACACCCCCCCGACACATTCATACATGACCCTCCCAATGTGGGTCACACTGTCCGATTTTCAGGGTCTATTGTGTGCCCACAGATCCCTCCTCAGCCTTAGGAATCCTGTTACACAGTTATCAACTTGGGCCTTCTCACCAGGATTGAAATCTAGTTCCCAGGCTCTGAGTGACAAAGAATTGAACATTTCCGGGAAGATCTTGAAGGAATTTGAGATGAAGTTAATGTGTTATTATCCCAAGATGTATCTTAACGTCTGGGAAACCACTTAAAGCACCTCGCTGCAGTTATTGAGCAGACACATCCAGTAACTTGTGGATTAGCAGTAATGTGCACAATGAGGACTTAACCCACACTTTGAGAAAGAGGATCATGTCTGACTCAGAGATCTTAAAGTCAGCTTTATCCCACAAACAGCACATAGCTCTCTAAGCTATGGATAACAAACCCAATATTTCCTAAGCATTTAAATTCTGCTTGAGATAAATGTTTCTCTCGGCTTTATAATAATCAATTACTAATGTTTTTATACCTGTGCACCACGCCGGCCCTGTGCAGGTGCTCAACAGCCAGCACCAGCTGCCGGATGTATTTCTGAGTCTCCCTCTCGTCCAGGCGCTTCTTGTCGTAGATGCGGTTCATGAGGTTCCCGCCGGGACACAGCTCCATCACCAGGTAGTAGCTGTTGTCCGTCTCCAGGATGTCCAGTAGCTGCGTGATGTTGGGGTGGCGGATCATCTGCTGGATGTGGCCCTCCCGCCGCAGGTTCTTGGTCACGTACGAGTCCTTCTTGGCCTTCCGCTTGTCTATCACCTTCACCGCCACCTGGAGTAAGTGAGACAGGAGGGAAAAGAGAGTTAAACATTGTGCCATATGATATTGTGAATAATACCCATGGAGAATGGAGCACCAGGGCACTTCTGGGTCTCGAAGGGAGATTTTCAGGGGGTGGCAGTCTAACAGGTGATGAGCTCCCAGGCTCCATTGCAGAGCACATAACTCAACACTGGCCTCTCCCTCACAGCTGCTCCCTATGTGGGACAACTGAGGCGCTATAGGGCCTGGAGGCTGCAGTAGGGGGAGGTGTGTGTGTTGGAGAGTTTACTGAACCATCATAAACCAGGACGAAAAGCAAATGCTACCCTATCTGTTGAGAGGGCGCCAGGGCCAAATGTTCGCCCATTTGCCAGAGTTCAGTTGCAATTAAACACACATGAGAGGAGAAACTGAGGCGGGATACATCGGCTCATTTTCTGAGGGCGATTCAACAGATTGAGGAGAACAGATTTCCAAGCAGACGTTAGCAGTTCTTTTTTTTCTTCAGTTACTCATCCCGTCATCGTCTGCCTGTGTTTTTGCCCTTGTCTCATTGGAGAATCTTCTCGTAAAAAAACCCACAGCGCATGTCCTTTACCTGAATGACAAAACACTTTGCTGCCGTCTGTGGCTAATTACATTCAATAACATACTCTAGCGACTCTATTTCATCCCTTGCCCATGATGTCTCCTTGTATCCCGTCTGGACTGGGTTCAAGAGCGTGGCCACCGCACACAGCAAATCATCTCAAGGAGAGACCACAGACATGGAAAGACATGGCTGGTGAAACTAATCACCATATCCATTAAAGAAATGGCGAGGGCCAAAGTGGTTGTATATATACGTGTGTGTGTGTGTGTGTGTGTGTGTGTGTGTGTGTGTGTGTGTCCTCTCTTTCTTCTGCCCTTCAGCTTGTCATTCTTTTTATTTTCGCCCCTTTCATCTTTGATAATTGATTCACCTCTGAAAACCTTTTTACAGCTGCTAATTAAACCTGGCTGTACGTGTGTGTGTGTGTGTGTTCATTGAGCCGTCAAAATACAGCAATACATGCCCCCCGCATGTTTACGCCAGGCAGTGTGGGTAAGAGACGGGGTGCAGCAGGGTATGTATGGGGGAGGGGAGGGAGCACTGTATTTACAGTAGGCCTGTCTATATATGAGGAGAAGAGCTGGGGGGCACAGAGGGGAGGGTGTGCCCAGCCAGGGGGCAGAGGGGGGATTCAGTTGTTTATCAGGCGCCCCCTCAGACAGAGACACAGGGGGGGTGGCGGAGGGCGCATGGAGGGGAAAGTGGGTTACAGACATCAAAAACACATGCATGTGACCTCACTAACCCCTGACCATGACAGGACCCTCTCTCACCTCTCCTCACTTCCATACCCCCTGCCCCTAAACCCCCCACACACACACACACACACACACACACACACACACGCTTTCTCACCCCTTACATCCACGCTGACTTTCTAGGGATGCTAAAAAGGAAATAACCCAGGAGTCCTCCCGTATCCCTTCCCTCACTATCTACCCTTTATGCTTGAATAAACTCACTGCCCTCCGCGCCCTCCCCTCGCCCGCTGCTCCCACTGAATGAGAGAGAGAGAGAGAGTGTGGGGAGAGGGAGAGCATGGGGATGATGCTTGGTTGTGAGATTGCCAGTGTTTGCATCATCCTCAACAAAGAGAGTGAGGGAAGGAGGGATGAGGAGAGCAGCGCTTTCTTTTCTCCTCGTGGCAACACAGTGGAATGAGGAGGGGGTGGTCCTCAATAAGTGTTAATTTGTTAAATATGCATTTTAATGACATATAGGCTGTGTAGATATTCTACTGTACATATATACGAATGGATATGGGGGCACACGTGGAGAGATGCAGGGGGAAAATAGGGGTGCTTGTTTTTCCAATATGCAAATCTCCTCTTGGCTGTCCCCCCTCAAAACCAGCCTGAGGAGACAAAGGCAACCAGTGGCCAGTGGTTGCCCATATCAAAGCCCTGTGCAGGCAGAATCATAATGAGGCTGAAGCCCATTTATCAACCACATGATTCCATATGCAAGTAGCATCTCTGCTCTCTCATAGGCCGGCCAATTCCCCTCTCAGTGTCCCACAGCGGTGAGATCACCACCTCCAGCAGCAGCAGACAAAGCCGAGGCTCAGGAAAGCAACGCAACAACTCCAACGTGGATCACACAGGGTGAGAGAGAGAGAGAGAGAGAGAGACACTGGCTGCTTTCACAATAAAAAGTAAATATTGTCAGTGGAGCTTGGCTGGAAAAACAAGCCCTGCTGAGTCCGAGAGCTGCTGGTGCCTCATTAACAAAGGTTCCCAGTGAAAACGGCTGATCACTTTCTCTGTGGGTTCATCAGTGTTATTAAGACTGTGCTGACAGGTTGTAATAAAATCATAATTTACAGTATGTCTCAGAGAGCTGACATGAGGCAGAGGAAATATGTTGCCAAGCAGCCGTGAGCCAAGTGACAGCTGGCACTGAAATGTAAAACCATATCAAAGCCAAGCTGGATGCCACTCATTGTTTCTAAATGTTAAATTCTTTTGCAAGTGTATTTCCTCCTCAATAGTTAGACAATCATCTGAAGCTGTCTTAAATCTGATAATATGCAATAATAAACATGCAAGAGACACAAAAACACACGGGGCACTGGTGCGTTTTTACGCGCTTACCTTCTCCCCGGTTAACGCATGGAGACCTTCTCTAACTTTGGCGAACGAGCCCTCTCCCAGCTTCCTCCCGATCAGGTAGTTCCCGACCCGCTTGGTGTGGTAGAAGTTCTTGAGGATGTCCGCGGCGGGGCTGCCCAGGGAGGCCGGGAGGATGCTCTCGTTCCCGGCGCTGCTGGGGGTCTTGCCCTCGTATAACCCGTGGCTGTTGTCCACCAGCATGTTGCTGTCCGCAACTGGCATCACGGCTCCACGGCCGAGTGTCTCCTTGTGAGAAAAGCGCACGCAGCTCGACTCTCACCCACCTTGAAGGCAGGTATTAAACGCTTAACGTGAAGTGCGTGAACTCCGTGCGTCTCGCCCCTAATGACAAATTAAGGGAACCGGGAGCCTGCGCCACCTGTTCATCCGAAGAGCCCCGTGCGCGCCCTCAGCAGTTTCCGAGACAAGTCTTGGATAAGTGCACCAGCCTGGACTGAAATGACACACGAAAAATATGTCAGCTCCAATCATGGGACGTTATCACCTGACGCAACCTGTCTTAATGCCCGCGGCTTTGCAAAAGGAGCAGAGGTAGGTTGGCTGCTGCGCTGATGCGTCCCTTCTCCGAACATGCGCCTCCTCCTGAATGCTCTGTGTGCAGGCAGCGTGTTGCTCGGTTTGAAGTGACTTTCCCGGTCATCTGGTGGGGGGCGTTTCTTAGTGTGTGAGTGTGAAGGAAGAACACACACACAGCCCCTCGCACTGTGGTGGTGGTGGTGATTTTCAATCCAATCAGCGCAGGCGGGCGGAGCGCATGTGAGAACAAGGGCGACAACACCGCCCGGCACCGCTGACACTGACACGCATGGTGCGCTCAGACCGTGCGTGGCTCAGAACAAAGAATACATGTGTTGGAGGCAGTTACACCATCACTGCAATTATTTACATAGTTTGTTTTTTAATTCTGCATTCCTGCTTTGTTATCTTTTGTCAGATTAATTTAAGCAGAATCTGTGCGTAATGGATCCAAATCCCTAAATTACTGGCTCAAATGTGAACATCTCTGTCTCCGGTGTTTATGATCATACATAAATATTGTCAGTCAACATTGGTTCGTAGCACCATCGCCATCTGTTGTCATTATTTTCCCATCGCCTTCTCCCATTAACTGGTTGTTGCTGAACTTGGAGTACAGCCATCAGATATGAAGTTGTACCCCGGCACAACCAGCGACAGACAAAGGAGCATTTGCCCCCCCCTCATGGAGGTGCTCACTGGCCTAATTAACGCAGTGTTCATCACTCAGTGGAGGACACCTGCAGGGAGGGGCAGCAGCTTCAGACACATTGTCTCCCTGTATCCGGCTCCACCTGACCACATGAAGGGATTGGATGAAATATTGCTGCAATAACCAACGTGAATATTATGGTGTTTTTGAGTCTGTGCCATTAAGATTGGGTTTTAAATATGCGTTATACAGGTGTGCCTGCGGTGTTTATATGGATTCCTAGAGGGAGGGAGAATAATATCAACATCCAGTTAGACCTGCCCGCTGAAGCATGCTTTCTAGACACTAAACCAGACATGGAGGCAAATGTGTAAGTATACCACCATCTATTGGACGAATTTCATACCACAACAAACACAGCACTGAAACCAGTATGGCTGGGTGGTGTGAGTCAGTCCCACATCTCTTAGCCTGCAGCCTTGGTGAACTTGAACTTGTCTTTCTGTGTCCTACAAGGAGCCTGTAAAACGAAGGTCATCCCTGAAACAGATCTGTCCTGTGAGGGTCAGTTGTTATTTTAAAAATATGTATTAGAAATATGGCACGTGTGTATTTAATCTTTTTAAATTGGAGACACATCATCCCTTTATCAACGATTTTACTAATAATCATTAACTTTATGACATGGATTACTTTAAAGGTAGATTTATTATTTATCTGCACCCCAGAAACATCAGGAGTCTAACAGGAATCATCACTTTTAATTGTACAATAAAAGAATAATATAATATAATGTCAACCTTCAACTTGATTCATGGTTTAATCTGAGGTCATGAAGAAGTCCAGCATAGTAATAGTTGGTATCTAAGGCAAAATAGAAGATTGTATGTGTAATCTTTCAGAGGAAGGACCAAAGTATAACACGCTAAAATAATATTTAAATAGCACCACAATAGGAAAATGTCCACATTACAGCAACAAAGGAAATAGTGCATTTAAGAAGCACCAGTAAACAAATTAATACATAAACATGAAAGATAAACATAATAAAAACGTTGCAAGAAAATATGCAACATAATGTAATTTATTTATGAATATATTGAGAGTACACAGACAAAAATGTTGAAATGGCACAGACAATGGAATTATTATACAGTTTTAATGATATTATACATAAGTTTATTCTTAGTGCAGTTGTATATCATATCAGAAATGCTTGTGATTTGTTTTAGTTACCTATTGTTTATATCACATATTTTTATATTTTTAAGGTGGTAGTTTTTACTACTACTACCAATAATTTTAATAATATAAAAAATAATATTATTAACATTAACAGTAACCAAAGTAATAATATTACTAATACTACTACTACTACTACTACTAATACTTCTACTACTACTACTACTACTAATAATAATAATCTAAACCACATTCTCTAAGCCTTGAGCACTCCGCCACCCAGTGGACAAAACGCGGAACTGCAGCATTGAATCCCATCATGCTTTGCCGTACCCGCCGAGCCGAGCTCCACCGATGCTAAGCTAACTGCCTTTAGCTACCGGGAGCGGACATGTTGTACGGACCCTTCCGCGGATAAACGTCGCTATAAGCGGGGAATCTGCTGCGGAGGGGCAGGCTCGGGGGCGTCGGGCAGCCATGGACGCCGTCAACGCCTTTAACCAGGAGGTAAGAGGCCCCACAGGCACCCTGGACCCGCCGAGGCTGGCGGTGCTGGTCGCGGTGCTGCGTCTCCCCGGAGCTAGCCGAGCAGCACGGACCGGGGGGGCCTGCTCGGTTTAGCTAGCTGGACATGTCCGTGTTGCCCGGTGCATGGCTAACCCGGGTTGCACGCGTCTGTGCAGCACGCGTGCAGCGCAGGTTAATTCAAGTATTCCATGCCTATCAGAAAAGCTAGCTTAACCGTGGCTAGCTACCATTAGCCCCCCCCTGTATTCATTTGAATGTTAGCTTGTGCGAGTGCTGGCAACGATGCTACACAGGAAACACTCTCCTGATGCTAGCGTCGCCCTGTTAGCTTACAAACTAAATATCATAACAAACACTCATCCACCCCAGCGAGTGAACACAGCACGTGTTTGTCAAAGCACAGTTTTAACTCCGAGCTAACGACCAGTTCACAAACAGGTCGAGTGTGCTGGTGTTGCTGGTTCCTCTCGTTTCTCCTCATGGCTCCTCTTTTAAATCACACGGACTCCTCATGGATCACACAGACACAAACCTGTGATCGTGTCACAAGTGTCTGTCTCATCAGCCCTGATACTTTGATTTGCACTTAACCTTTACAGACGCAGCTTCTGTTGCGTCTCGAGATGAGTCCTGAAGTTTCCACAGCACACTTTCTGTTTGTCTGGCCCAGAGACGCAGGGCAGTGGTTGTTTTTGTTTGAAAATCACTTGTTATCTCTTATGCACGTGAAACACTTCTCAATGTTAAAGTGCAAATTCAAGTCAAGTCATCCCTGGATTAACAGAGCAAACTTGCACTTAAGTGATATCAACTGTGCATAGTATTTCTCATTTCTTTTCATGTGTATACACGAGTTGTGCAGCTTGTGTTGACAAAACATCCCAACTGCCTCAGTACATCTCCTCAGAGCCGAAGAGGAACTGGAGTAACTTTCACCCAGAGCACATTCCTCCGCCAAGGTCCTACAGTCTCCTTGAATTAGATCAAGCTGCACCAAACTGCACACACTCCAAATACTACCACTACCACCAGAGAAACCACTAAGATTTATCCACTAGACAAACCACAGCATTATACTTTGTCTATTAAATGATGATTAGCTTGTGATGGCCGAGACATTCATTGCCCCACAGAATATGAGGTTTAATTCTACCTCTTACTGCCACTAAAACTTAAAATTGTAAAAAGCTTATCTTGTAAATGTGTCTTGATATTGGAAGGGAAGTGGAATACAAATTATTTATTATCAACACTGAAATTCTGTTCAGCTCAGCCCTCTCAGCCCAGACTCTCCGTGTCTCATTCAGCTGTTATCTCCTGTGTCTCTAGTTATTCTCCCTGATGGACTCAAAGCCCCCGATCTCTCGGGCGAAGATGATATCCATCACCAAATCGGCCATCAAAGCTATGAAAGTAAGAACGAGTTTTGTGTTGTTGTTGTTGTTTTTTAAATAATATTATATGTACTATGTTTTGAGGATATTTCTTGCCTGTAACCCACTCGCTCGCCTTCTCTCTTTCTCAGCTCTACAAACATGTGGTCCAGATTGTGGAAAAGTTTGTCAAGAAGGTGAGAGAAACGTGTCTAAATTCAGTCATCACCCAGTTTCTCCTCAACACATTCGTATTGAGAATCTGTTTTCTCCCTCTGCTTTCCCCAGTGCAAGCCTGAGTACAAGATAGCGGGCCTGTATGTGGTGGATTCCATTGTTCGGCAGTCCAGACACCAGTTTGGATCGGACAAGGATGTGTTTGGCCCAAGATTTACCAAAAATATCACAGGAACGTTTGAGAACCTCTGCCTTTGCCCTGTAGAAGACAGGGTAAGAACAGCCAGACCTGGTTAAAGTTTCATTGTCATGTTTGGTACCGTTGTAGTTTTCAAATATTAGAAATTGATTTTGCCTTTGACCTCTGTCCCTGCCCCCATTATGTTCCTTTTCAGAGTAAGATTGTGCGGGTGTTGAACCTGTGGCAGAAGAATGGGGTGTTCAAGATCGAGATCATTCAGCCCCTCCTGGACATGGCTGCTGGGTCTAGCAGTGCTGCTGCCCACTATATGGGCACAGATGAGCCAGGTAACGTGTGTGGTTGTACGCATAAGCCAGTAGTTTGTAAGGCCATGATATGTTTATTGTTTTTAAATACAAACACAACTTTATAGATTACATTTAGTTCCAATTTTAATGCCTCTGTGCCGGCGAAAGCCAGTGGCCAGAGGTGTTATGTTTTCGAGTTGTCCGTCCCATTCTCGTGTTCACTCTCAAGAAAGCCTTGAGGGAATTTCTTCAAATTTGGTTTAAATATTCACGTGGACCCGAGGATTTTCTGATAAGATGTTGGGGGTCAAAGGTCACTGTGTAGTACATTTTTACATTTTCCTTTTTATTTATATTGTATATTGAAATGTGATATTGATATGTGGTTTGTGTGCTGCTCACAATTATCCTAAAGCTTCCTCTCGTCCATCAGGTTCTTCTCCACCTCCAGCCAAAGAGTCGGTTACTTCGGTAACGGCAAACTCCACCATGACGTCCACTGCTCAGCTGCAAAACACTGATGCCTTCGCTGCCGTGGCTCAGCTCTTCCAGACGTCACAGGGTCAGCAGGTGAGTGTGCACGGACGCAGATTGGCAGTGCACCTCTCTTAGACCTCCACCAATAAACAACTCTTCTCTTTCACTCTGTCGCTGGCATTTTATAGCTTCAACAGATGCTCCAGAACATTCAGCAGCAGCCAGTGAAGCCAGACACCAACACTCATCCTCCTCTCCATACGAGCCAAACACAGGCCCAAAACATCACCGCCGGCCTGGGCGTGGGCACGCCACATCCTCCCCTGCCCACCCAGCAGAAAACCCCCTTTGACAAGGTGTCCGTGTGGTTTTGTTTTTGCATTTACCGTCAACACTGTGAAGACACTGTAGCCCCATGAGAATTAAATGAGGCTGTACAAGCTCTGCAATGTTGAAAAAGTCTTCACATTCATAACCCGTCTCTCTCTCATAGAAATTGCTGGATCGTTTTGACTACGACGATGAACCAGATGTTGGAGAGGACTCAAGAAAGGATGACATTGCATCACAGCCCTCTTTGTAAGCCCTAGATTTATATAATATACTGCAATTTAAAATAACAACAACTGTGAGTCTCATGTTGTATTTTTATTATCACAGTATGCAGCAACCTCCGGCCTTCCCACAGCACATGGAGCACTTTAATCCGTCGATGATTAACATGTCGCAAGACCTCTCACAACAGGTAAGAGAATAAAAACCTAATTTGTAAAAGAACTGATATTTTCTTTCGAGTCTCGTCCATTTTTTATATAAAATCAATACAAACATTATTGTTATACAATGTATTATTATATAAAGTAAATTGCAAGCTCTTTATTTGTGAAAGGCAACATTTATAAATATAAAACAAACAAAATTTGATTATATATTAATGAATCCTGTTGTAATTGCATAAGAGTCACCACCGTTGTGTTTGTCAGGTTCCTCTTCCGCCTAATGGCCAGCACCAGGGCTATGGTTTACCATCAGGACAAAGCTTCCCAGTTATGATGCCTCCTATGGGGCACGCTCTGCCAGGGCAGCCCCTCCCTGGTTCGACTGGGCTTCCAGGTTTCCCAGGGGTATTTCCTCCCCACAACGCAGCCCAGCAGCAACAGGTACACGGGACAGTTGTACAAAGAATATTGCATTAAAATAAAATGCCGACGGCAGAAATCTATAAACATTTAAATGAGGTATTGTAGATTTATTAGTTTATAGCAAATTATAACCACTCACTTCTCATACCTCATCAGGATTTGTCAATGGATGTGGACCGCTCGTCTGTGAGGGACGGCAGACATGGCCGAAGGTCGCCACACTCAGGCTCCAGGTAGGCGTCTAAAGTAGCATATGACCTGTCAAACTATGTTTCCTTATCCACACTTATCATTTATTTCCCTATTGGTGATGAACATACCATGATCTGCGGTGCCTTTATTTTTCTTCAGGTCTCCAAAGCGGAGGAGGTCACGGTCTAATTCTCGCACTCGACGGTCCAGGCACAGGCGATCCCGCTCGCGCTCCAGAGACCGCCGTCACCATTCCCCGCGCCCTCGCTCGCTGGAGCAAAGGGAGAGAGAGAAAGAGAGGGAGCGACGGCAGAAGGGCCTCCCCCCACCCAAGAGCGAGACACTAAGCAGTGAGTCTGTTTATCATCATATTTAATTAGTTGAGGGACATGGACTGTTAGGTTTGTGCTGTAAGTTTTTAGTTGTCATAAGAATGTCTCAATTATTCCTTCCTTTCTGATTCTAGTTCTTACATTTATTTTTTCAAACTTCTTGCTCATGTTACCTTTTTATTTCTCAATCTCAGTTTGCAGTACAACTCTGTGGGTGGGCCAGCTGGACAAGAGAACACAACAGCAAGATGTCGCCTGTATACTGGAGGAGTTCGGGGAGATAGAATCCATCAATGTAAGCAGACTTGTTCAGATCACTTGCACTGAGCCATTGTTTGGTTGGTTACAACAGAATTGCATTTCCTCATCTAAAGTGGGTTCCGAATATGTATATGAATAATGGAAAAACACGTATTTTTGTATCTACTGGTCAATTACTAGTAAATTTATCATTATCTATTTTGTGTTTTTCATGCACAGCTGTTGTTTATATTGGTGATATCCTAACACACTTAGCTTTTCCAACTTTTTTGCCATTGATAAACTGAATATCAAAGTGCCACAATACGATAATATTCAAGTAACTAATTGGAAATCACATACTCCTTGTTTTTTCCTAACCCGTCTGTGTGTCTTCCTCTTGTGAAGATGATTCCTCCACGTGGCTGTGCCTATATTGTCATGATTCATCGTCAAGATGCCTTCAGGGCTCTGCAGAAGCTTGGCAGAGGATCTTACAAAGTTAACCAGAAAGCCATAAAGGTCAGCGAGCTACACTCTGAATAGAAACAGTCAGCATCTCAAAAAGAAAACAAAGAATCTAATCTAGAGTTGTTGTATTTTTCTCTTCTTGGCAGATTGCTTGGGCTTTGAACAAGGGCATAAAGGCTGAGTTCAAACAGTACTGGGACGTGGAGCTGGGTGTCACCTACATACCTTGGTCTAAAATCAGAGAGGACCAGTTGGAGGAGCTGAAAGAAGGAGGAATACTGGATGGAGACACCTTGTCACCAGGTAAAACCTCTCGACAGGCACTTTAGGACATCATACAAACAAATTCAGGCATAAAATGAGACCCCACGAAGCTCTTGTGAGGAAAATGAAAGTCTAAATTTGAATTGTGTTTGTCTTTCTCAGAGTGGAGTGGAGCGAGGAAGTCTCTGGACCAACCAGAGGAACTCACCCACAACGGCCGTTTAGAGCCACAGCAGCCGGAGGAGATGCCAACGTTACCTGTGCCTGCAGCAGCTGCTCCTCCTGCACAGGTAAACAACTGAGAATTAGAGATGTTTTTCTATCATTAGTATATTAAAAAATATTTGTAAAGATATACCATTCGGAAAGTAATCTTGATCCAGAATGTCACTGAGAAGTACAACTGAAATAACTTTTCATTTGACATCTAAAGTAAATTTCTGTAATTGTTCTCAGGTTCCTCCAATGCAGCAGCCAATGGTTGGTGTGGGTTCTCTCCAGCCTCCGGTCTTTCCTGGTCCTATAGGCATGCCACCGCCTTCCTTCCCACCTGGCGTCCCCCCTCCTCCTTTCATCAGACCCGGCTTCAACCCTATGCAGATGCCTCCAGGTAGCACCTCCTCCAACTGCCATCAAACCACATCTCTATGCACCAGAAGTTGTTCGAACCCAACCTGACTCATTGTGCCTTCTCTTCTCCCAGGTTTCCCTCCTCCAGGATCTATGCCTCTAGGTCCCCCACCTCCTTCCAAAGGTGGAGTTGAGGACCAGAACCTGGACCCAGCCGGTCTGGGCAACAGGAAAAACGATGAGGGCCCAGAGGGTCCCAACATCTTCAACAACCAGATGGGACCTATGGGTCAGTCTGTCTTTCTTCCCCTGACTTTTCATTAGACAGTTATTTGTTGTCTGTCATTCTCAGTCTTAAAATTTCCCATCATAACTCTTCATATATGAGTGAGTTTGGCCATTAAAATCTATCTCATCACTTAAAAAACTAAGGATTAATTTATCACTGAGTTTGTGGGTTTATAGAATTAAAAGTTGTTTGTTTTTTGTTTTCTCCTTCAGGTAACCAAGTAGGTGGCCCACCAGGTGTCCCACCAGGTGCTCTTTCAGGTATACCTCCAGGTGGTCATCCAGGAAACATCCAGCCCCCCCCTGGTGGTCTGCTCGGTGCGCGGCCTGGCATAATCCCACTCCAGCGTCCTCCCGTTCCCCAACTTCCACACTTGCAGCGTTTCCCTCCACCTCACGCAACAAGACCACCTCACCCCAACATGCCCCCTATGCCCCCACAGATGATTCCCAGGGGGCCACACCCTCAGATGATTCACCACGAGCCCCCTCCACCCAAAGGGGGCTTTGGGATGCCGCCTCCCCACAGTATTCGGGCTCCTTTCCCGCCTCATGGGCATGGCCCCCCTCCTCCTCAAGGTCCTCCTCCTCCTCCTCCTCCTTTTATCAGACCAGGGGCCCCTCGTGGTCAGGAAGGGCCAGAGGAAATAGAGGGGAGACCGTTCAGGGGAGACAGGCCTGGATTCAGGGACAGAGAGCCAGATAGGGACAGAGACTGGGATCGGGACAGGGACAGAGAGAGGGACAGAGGTTTTGGAGGTGGAAGGCGTCCATTTGGTGATGGGGGGAGGGGAGGAGGCGGAGAGAGAATGGAAGGGAGAGACAGGCTCGGAGGCTGGCAGGAGGACGGGGGCAATCACCGTGGAGGAGGATGGGAGAGAGATAGGGACAGAGATAGGGACAGAGACCGTGATCGTGATAGAGACAGACGGGACTGGAGGGAGAGGCGGACCAGTCTAGATAAGGATAGGGAGCGAGGGAGAAGTGATGACGGGGAGAAGGATCACGGGAGAGGGGAAGGAGGAGAAAGGGGAAGGGGAGAGGGAGGCAGTCGAGAAAGAGCGAGAGGAGCAGAAGGAAAAGAAGGGGACAGACCGAGGCGGGAACGGCGAGAGAGGGCCACGCGGTGGGACAGGGATGATCGATTGGCCGAATTAGAAAACATGGACAGACTTCAGACCTCGGACAGCACAGAGCAACCTTGTGTGACTCCTGAGGTTGCCGTGGAAACGAGTAAAGAACCGAGTAAAGAACCGAGCGCGGAACCTTCTCAAGAAAAGGCAGAGTCGGAACCTGCCGCTGCGACAGAGCCGACGCCATCTGAGCCTTTACCTCCAGCTCAAAGTGAACCCACGGAAACAAAACAGGAAGCAGCATCATAGACTGGCTCCGACTCCTCCTTCAGCCAGAGACTGCTGCGAACCACTGAGAGACAACAGGTGGTTTTCACTATGGTCGCCAGCCTCAACTCCTGGCAGATGAGCTAGTCACCATTTTTCAGTTGCTAATGGTCATTTCTGGGAAGTAACGGATTTCTTGAAGACAAACATCTCCGACACATATTATCAAACGTGTTAAAATGGTAATTTGTAGTTCAAACAATTGGTTTATATCCCACAAATTTATTTTTACTTCACGACCCTCATCTCCTCACTCACTCACTTAATGTTATTTTTAAAATATATTTTTAAAATTTGCCCAACTATGACAAACTAAAGATCATTTCTATTATAGTAGAAGCACCATTCTTTCTCCTGGTTGTCTCATCTGTTTTTTCTTGTCAGCCTTTAGGAACAGACATGAAAGGGCTATGGTGGCCTTAAAATCCAATCAGGTGACTTGTGGTTGAATACAGACGGGTGTGTGATTCAAAATAATGAAGTAAAAATAAGACAAGACAGAATTTTCCCAAACTTGATCCTTTTGATCACGAATCTGTGACATATTTACTGGCCAATACCCCAAATCCTTCAAAATCTACTTTCAATACATGGTCTTAATTTAAAAGAATACAATTTTTTACACATTAGTGCTGAGACTCTTCCAAACACAGAACTTATTAGAAGCTGAGCTTATTCTCACCACGTCCCTGAATCTAAGTTAGTCACCATCATTTACTGATCATTGGAATTAAACCCGATTACTTATGAAAGAAGTAACATCTTTTTGGGACTCAGGGATGCTTCACGTTTTTTGACACGACTGTACTTATACAGATTACCTTTCAATCGTATTGAATTACTGGACAAATGCAAACCATTGTCAGGGCTGAAAGACTTCGACTGTGGCATAGTAAAATGTATTTTGCTTAACAGACATTGTGACTGACTCAGAGCCGTTTCACTTAAAGACATTTCAGCATTAGCATGCTCACAAACTATCAATGAAAGAATAAGGAAATCCAAGCTTATTGTGACTTATCTCCCGTGAACTATTTCTGGAGTAAACAAAAATGATTATATTTTATAATGAGAATCAGAAGTTGGAGTGAATTAGATCTACTACTAGAAGAGTAATTGTTTTACAAAACTGAATTTGAGTACGTCCATTTGTAAAGAAACTGATTTCTACCCAGATTTGCCACAGCTGTTCAAAAACAGCTGAAGTTTCATCTTGGTTTCTGTTATATGTTTAGATGAAGTTCTCAAAACTAACATCTACATCATAAAAGTTGAGTAAAATGTCATTCAAAAGTTCTCAGATGTGTACCCTTAGTCATTTTTTTTTTTTGGCAGTCTAAATCTCATACTCTTGCCTAAAGGTGTATTTTTTCAGTTAAATAAATAAAGCAGAAACTTTTTGTGGCTCCAACTGAGGAAAATCCAACTAAAGTTCATTTCAAGTATTGTAACAAAAATCCAGGGGCCAGCTTTGGCGTTCTTTTGTAATCAGACAGGCTCGGAAAGATTTATGTTTATGGTTTTTTCCTGTGTGTAGGGAAGAAGGGGTATGTTATCTTTTGACTAGATAAAAAAAAAAGCTGAATTGTGTTTTGGAATCTTCATCTATTTATCTCATGTATGTCAGAAATCTTGTTTTCCATATGAAAATGCAAAAATGAATCCCTGAAGCTGAAAATGTTTTTTGACTGATAAACACAGCCTGCAAACTTAGTTTCCGTTAGACTGTAGACATATTTTGTGTTGACACCAGATTCCCAACAAATCCCAACTCTTGCTCCCTCATAGATTTGACACGGAGGCACCACGGGCCGAACTAATGTGATGAAATGAAGAATACTGCTCGGGACACACTGCTGTAAATATGCTTGTAACACTGACGCTTCTACAGGTGTCATGGTCATTGTTGTTAATAATATGTGACTCGTTAATCAGAGACAACACGTTGACTTTGAAGGATTAACAGAGGCCCTTTGCTTTAAGGTTTTTAACTCCTGATGGTTTGAACGTTGACGGATGTTTCTATGATTTGTTAAAATTACAAAAGACATGGACATAAAATCGTCGATATTTCAACCATAGGAAATTGTTTTTAATAAACTATTTTTTTACCAAATCCTTTGGCTTGTCATGGTCTCTTTGAAAGCCACAAGCCTATATTTACTGTGAATTTTGAATTATTTAGTTGATGTTTACAGGTTGATCCTATACTTGTGTAGCACCAAATCACAACACACATTATTTCAAGGAACTTGCCACAGGAAGGTCAAGACCGTACATTATTATAGAGAAACCCAACTGTTTCCACAATGAGCAGAGCACATTTATTATATTTAAGTCTGAGTCTCCACAAGAAAAAGCTTATGGAGCGGCTATCTTTGCAGCCCGCATAATGAATTACCTCAATTGCTCATCTTCATATGAGAACAAACTCCTTTTCCCTTCAAATAAACTTTGTGCTGATACTGATAAACTGATCAGTATATTGTTTAGACAAAGCCTTGCCTCGCAGTTTCTATGCAACTTGGATGAATATAAGGTAAATCCAGCATTATATTTCATGAAAGATATATTTTTTCTCATTTTAAATTATGCACAGCTGACAGTAATGTTACATAACAGTAAAGGCACTTGGTGATGTGGACAAAAATGAGACATTATTTCTTTTAAGTTTAAGTCAGATTTTTGCCCCTGAGTGAGTATGTGGAAGATAGTTATTTGTTACACATCCTCAATGTGCTTGGACAATGCATAAGAATTATATAGATATATCCATTTTTTATATTGCAGTGATTATTGATAGAGTTTTATCGGCCTAAGAGGCAAGATTATGCAAATATAAACTCATTGATTTGACTTAAGATTAAATGTGGAAATAATATATTTTGTGATAGTGATGATAATAATGATTCATTTTAATAATTACAAATGTAGTAATAGTGCTGGAAAATTGAATGAAACGTTTTATAACAGGGGTAATTAGGATTTGTTCACCTACTTTAATGGGGCGGTGCTTAGCATTCGGTGACCAATCAAAATCAGTCTCCCTGCTCGTATTCGCCTCTGATTGGCCGGCTGTGTCCTACGCCCGCCCCCCTAGACAGTTAAATACGGGTTGGTTGTCTGTGACTTCGACACACGTCAGAAACTTGTGCGTATTTTTGGAGAACTACCGCAGAAATGGTGCAAAAAGCCGTGTGCGTGCTGAAAGGAGCCGGAGAAACCAGCGGGACCGTCCACTTCGAGCAGCAGGTGAGTCTCGAGGCTGCTTTTAACTGGGAAGGGGAACATTTAGCCCGGTAGCCATTCAATTTAACCCCGTGCCGCTTCCATGCTAGGCTAAGCTAAGCTAGGCTCCATTCACAAGACTACAGGGCAGGTTAAGTCGGGTTTTGGGTGTGAGGCTAAGCTAGCTAGCTGCGTTTGAATGAGAGGACGTGAGGCTCGGTGTGATTTCAGGTTTGCGTTTGCTGTCCAACAGTTCAGGAAGTTGACGTTGCCGAACCGCAATTAGCGTCAAGAAAACAGTCAAATTGATATAGAGCCGTGACCTATGACCGTGTACGGCCCCTTTGTTTTGTTAATGATCAACGCTGCGTGTGTGCAGACGCCTGTTGCATAAGTTTGTGACGTGTGTGTGTAGTATTAATATCGTCCGTCTCGTGTTTGCTGAAACTCTCTCAAATGGAGGAACCTCTGCAAGCAGCAGCTTCACTAAAGGACAAAATGAGCTGCTGCACTAATTGAAACATTTAAAGGACAAAATAAACTCGTTGCTTTTATTTTCTGCTGAGTCACTGCGGGGCCTCCTCCTTGTTTCTGCCCCTGGAGATAAAACCATACGTCATGACTGGTCCCAGTGCTAGTGCATGGACCCTCATGCACACTCACCCCCCCCCCCCAGCAGAACACTGGAAGATTATTTAATCCATTGAATGTAGAGTTTATTTTCATGCATCTTCTTGCAGTGATTCATTTAAGGAGGCATGTGACTGATATTTTAAAAGGGATAGTTCACCCAAAATAGACAATTCACTCATTCTCTACTCACCACTGTGCCGATGGAGGAGGTGGGTGACGAGTTTGAGTCCACAAAACACTTCTGGAGTTTCAGGGGTAAATGCTGTTGCAGCCAGATCCAATACAATTGAAGTAAATGGTGACTGATTCTTTAAATGTAAAAAAACACAACATGGCTCCATACTTTTCCTGTGGTGTCCGTAAACTCCGACATTCAAATTCAACTCAAAATGTTTGTAGCCTAAATGTTCGCTGTGTTTTGTGGACTCAAACACTTCACCCACCCCTCCACCTCAGTGTTGAGTAGATAAAGACTGAATCTTAATTTTTGGGTGAACAGTCCCTTTAAGACACTTTGTACTTTACCCATTAAAGCAGACATCTTGAAATATTACTTTACACACACTACTGTTGCACAACTGAGAATGTATAATGTACAGATGTGGTGTTACCTATCTGTATTGGGACATTTTCATGATATGTCTTTCATTTTCTACACCAATCAAAATTTGAACTGTTTACATTTTATGTAGGTTCACTGAGTCTGGTTGGGCTGTGAATGGGATGGAAGTGGTCCCTGTTTTCTTTACCCTCCAGTCAGCACCTGGTTTTGACAGCTTCTTTGTGTCTCAATCTGTCAGAGCGATTCAGACCCTGTGAAGTTGTCAGGAAAAATCTCGGGTCTTGCCCCTGGTGAGCATGGTTTCCACGTTCATGCTTTTGGAGACAACACAAATGGTGAGTAGCTGACAAAAGGTGTATGTATATGTAATCTTGTTTGTAAATAGTTGCTGCACTGCCTGGTTCTCATTTCACCCACAAACTGACTAAATCTGAGGATTTTCTTCCCTTTTCCCAGGGTGCATGAGTGCAGGACCTCACTTCAATCCCCACGGCAAGAGTCATGCTGGTCCTACTGATGCAGACAGGTGAGCAAGTGTTTACCTGTGGTTAGGATATCTGTTTGGCAAGGGGTTGATTATCGTGATTGGCCAATGAGTCCAGGCCTGACACACGTGGGTCTGTTCATGTGTTTTGTTTGCATAATGCGCTACAATGAAGCAACAACGCAGACCACATCTTTTCATATTATTATGACAATGTAGCAGGACAAATTTCACTGGTGGGCTGCAGCCTTGGTGGATTCTAACACTTAAAACCCTTCCCTGTGGAGTCTGGTGATGTCACTGTTATGCTTCCACACTGACTAGTATTGTCTTTTCTGTTAAAGAAAATGTCATAACAGCTTTGAGGAACTTTCTTTGAATTTGGTACTAACATTCACTTGTATTCTAAGATGAATTCATTGAAATTTGGTCATGGATTAAAAACAAATCACTTGCCAATTTGGGATAAAAAGGAGCTTTTATATTCAAAAGGGTCAAATGTTTTTAAATGACAATATGCACATATTCCCATTTTGATCATTGTGTGAAAATGATCCAGAAATGCTGCTCAAAAAGCTTTGGAACAAATAATTCAGAGTGCTTAACATCAAACTAGAGGAAATTAACATTAAAAAACATACAAAAATCACAAGAGCACTGCAGCCAACATAGAAGGAACGTTGGAAACACTTTTTACTATTGGACACTTTGGAAAGACTAACAGAATTAGAAATTTAATTGGATTTTGCATAAAAAATGGAGAAGGAGGCACATCTCTAAAACAAGGATCAGGTCTTGACGTTGGGGGGGGAATCATTTCCACACAAATCTGGTCAAATCTTAACTTAACTTGTACGATTACTAGGACAAGTAATCGTTAATGTTAATCGGTAACAATTCAAGGTCAATGCAAATATTATTTTGTTTGTCAATAGGCACGTTGGAGACCTGGGGAATGTGACTGCTGGAGCAGATAATGTTGCTGAGATAAACATCTCTGACAAGATGCTCACCCTCAATGGCCCCAACTCCATTATTGGCCGAACCATGGTGGTAAGGAAAAGTGCTTTTCAGTTTCCCATTTTAATTTCCAGTGAATGAAAATCGACATTAGTAAGCCAGGTTTTACTCCACGGTTAAGTAGTTCATCTTGGTGTTTATGAGGGGAGGGGGGGATAAGCTGCAGGATACTACACTTTATTGACTGGAGCTGAGCCTCTGGGCCAGAAACTGTCAATGAAAAACATCTGACTGTGCTGCTTGTCCTGTGTTTTAGATCCATGAGAAGGCTGACGATCTTGGAAAAGGAGGCAATGACGAGAGTCTAAAGACGGGCAATGCTGGTGGACGTCTGGCCTGTGGAGTTATTGGCATCTCGCAGTAAAAAACATCTGCCAAAACTCAAAGCACTGGAAATGGCTTTCCCCCCACAGCACTTAATAAGACCAACATAGCTACTTAATGTGACAGTGTTTCCTTTTTTCAATACTCTGTTGCTTCCTATTCGCCATTCAATGGAGTAGAAGAGCCATGCTATACTGTCCCTTCGTCTTGACAATTCTGTATGGATTTGTGTCTGTTAACTAGTATTGTCCCAAAGAGTTAGTTACGCACAAGTAAAACAGTTGTATACACCTTAAAAAGTTCATCAATAAAACGTCTGTTCAATCAAATGGTGTGTGTGATAATTCTTCTGTGTGTTGATGGTTTGCAATCAAGACTAAAACCTGGAATAGTCGTGGACTCAAACTAGGATCCCTATATCATTGCAACAACTGAATACACAAATGTTTCCTTTTAATTCCAAAAAAGAGGTTGGATGTCTGTCTCTTTTTCATATTTGGGGTTTTTTGGTGGTTGGATTTAAAGTTGCCTTTCAAATTGGAATCTTACAAATGAGCAACAGGTCTGTTTCAAATCCTTGATGGGTGGACCGTTAAGTAAATGAAATTTCCCTACCATACCTTGTGCATTGTCACCTTTCACTATCCCCATCAGTAATATAGTCCTAAGATAACACATATTTGCAACAACAGCTTAGATAGTGATGGGTTGTAAAAATTTATGGCTGAAATAAAACTGGTGTATCTAAGCAATTTTTCTAGGGTAAAGTTCCTTTGATCCAAAGAAGACAAACTGTAGTGAAAATAGTTTTTAAAAATGGTGTTTAACTTGAACAATTTGTATTTTGGGTGCGTTATTTTCAAGGTTTGTGCAGTTTTGCAAAGTTGGTTCGTAGTTCTCTCAAAACCTCTTGTATTGAAAAGGCTGCTGCTCTGTTAAGCCCCTTCACTTGATTACTTGCAGCCGTTCTCAGTCTGTGAACTAGGCTCCTGAGACCAGGTGTAATAACCCACCAGGTAAGTTTCTGCACTACACACGTCTAAGCTTTTTATAGCTGAAGGTAAAGTTAATCCCCGTTTTTACAAACTAATTTTTATAACATCTTAGCGCATCAAAACGATTTTTCCCCCTATTTTTCTTCAAACACCGGCAACAGGAGCACGTGGCTAAGTTAGCTGTAGCAACATGCTAGCTGTCGCCATCTTGGCTAACTGGTGCGCAGTCACATTTCGGTTTTACATATTTTACACAAGTCAAAATATACTATGACTCATATAATATGGATAACTTACAATATGCAGTAGCCTGTATTTCCATAGGACAGTAAGTTTTGTTGGTTTCTATACTTGAAATAAAACTGAGTGAAGTATGTTTCAAATAATGGAGATTAATGCAACACACTTGAATTAATGAAACATTTAATTCCAATTACAACTAATAAGATTCATTTCCCCATGGGTAGTATTTTGAGTATTAATATTAGTAACATAACCAACATTAATTGAACACAAATATATACCTTCATTACAAAGTCAATGGAGAAACACAAAGTTCCCAAATACAAGAATTCATGTCACATTACTGAAAAGGTTAGAGATTTGTTTAAGAATTTTTCTTTTCTTTAATAAGCTTAATGATGACAGAGAACTAGGTATCACTGACACATTTTTCCAATATGGCAGAAGTCTTGGTTCACGTGCAGTCACCGAGAAGGACACCTGATCCCTGGCTGCCTGCAGGTAAGATAAATACTTGTTATTCCTAAAGGTTATTCCTAATTTTCTTAAATCTCAAAGTTCATTCAATCTGGTTCAGTTAATAGAACATGATAGCTTTAAGTTGACATCACGACGTCACCAAGGAACTACAATAACTGACAAATATCAAACAACAAAAAGTAGATTAAAGATGCAACTGAATCCAGATGCCGTACATTCTCAGACAGGGAGTTCACTGGAGGCTCTGACAGCAGAAGGTTGGATCCTGATTGATCACCTCCTCTCTGGGTTGGTGTATTTAGCTGTATCATCCTCTAGAGGGCAGAGCACCTCCTCATAACTGTAACAAGCGTTTGCTGTGATACTTCCACATGGAGGGATCAGATCAAAAATTATTTCATGGGCTTTTGTATATTTAAGGATTGGATTGTGCAAACCAGTGGCTGGAAATGTCCAAAAATCAACTCTGCAAACATTCATCCTCGTAGGAAAAAGGGCTACAGTGGAGATAATTATGTACTTTTAATAAATAACCGCTGTTGCACATACATAAAAACATGACATTTCATGAACATCTCAGACGGCCCTTGTGAACCAACCTACTAAAATATAGATAACAGGCTTTGATTGAAATTGGAATCTTTGCTTTTCCTCCATGATGTTAAACAGAACAGCTGTGCCCTGTAGTGGCCAACTCTCTCTCTCACACACACACACACACACACTGCCACAGTAACGCACACGGATACACTCCCATACACTATCCCTCCCTGCCGATAGCCAGTGCGTGGCTGTAAAAATTGCATGCTCTAAAAGCCTTTTCCCTTTGCATGGGAATGGCAGAGGCTTCCATGTGAAGTGACGTGGCTCTCTGCTCCGCTCCTGCGGGAAATGAGAGATTTGAGGCCCTTCTATGGAGTTAATACCCCAGGGAGCGATCCAGAGGCAAGCTGCAAAGAGTGTGTCAATTCGTACATGATACGCAGCAAGACGCTGAGATCCACTGCATTAGCATACGGGATGTGTCTCTTTTCTCCGCTTTCTGATAATCGACGGCTCATGAATTTAAAAGTCAGGATTGTTGGCAGGGCTGAATACGAAATGTCGAATCTTAAGCTGTTGTTATTTTACTTGTAAAAATTTACATCTGGATTTGTTTTTCGGTGAAATCCACCAGTGGTTTTTGTTTTTACCAGTTATAACAGCAGTGAGTCGGTACCATTTTGACCATAGAGAAGTCCAGCCTTTTACAATAGAGCAAATCTGCGTATGAGTTTGTCTTTATGCATGGAAGTCACTATGCTTGGGTACGTGTAGGGAGGTAGTTTCAGGCCATGACCTGAAACGCAGCCCCCAAAAATCTGCATATACAAGTTGGGAGTAGCTGTATTAGTTTGGACAGAGGCAGAGCGGAAAGACAGACTGACTGTAAAAGCTTGTATAAATAGCCTGGGAGTGGAGGTGATGAATAATGGAGACGACCGATGCCGCGGACAGTGAGCGGGAGAGGTCGTGACAGCGAGAGAGACCAGCCGGGCTTAGTATAAAAGAATGTAATGTAATGAAAAAGAATAAAATGATAATGACGATGAGAAGTGTCCAGCCAGATGTTGACAGAAGTTCACGCTGAAGGTCATACGTCAATATATTTATGGTCCTTTTGTTAATAATAGTCTCATCCCTGGATTACATTTTAAATTTAAACTTGGTGTATAGTCACAAATGGATTTCAAAGGACCTTTCCAGTAACAAAAAGGTCAGTGACTTTACTTAACTAAGGCTTGGAGCGTAACTGTCACTAATCCTGCAGGTGGAAGGTGGGGTTCAAAGTGTGTTCTTCCTTTATTAGCTTCAGGGACACCACGTTGCAATAACTTCCGGAAAGTGCCAGTGAACCAGTCTTACAAGGTTTGGTTGCTTTTGTGTTTGTTTGTGCATGATTAAAAAGAAAAGGACTGGCTGTTAAACTGTATCCAACACCCACATGTACAAAGTCACCATCGGAGGTGGCGAGGCAGTGCCCGTGGTGTTCACTGTAAGATGAGTCAGAGGCGGAGGTTCTTTTCAACCAAGTTATGTAAGTGGGAAGAAAAGCACTTCAATGGCATGCGAGTATGTACTTCTATGTACTTCTGTGAACTTTGTCTGTAGAGGATTGTTTTTGAATATCTATAAACAGCCATCTTTGTGCTCAGAAACACTGCTGACAACAACCAGTGTGGCCACATCTCTAGTGGTGGCTTTCTGCTGTTCTCCCCTCAGGGCTGCAGCAGTGCACGTATGGCCCACCACTCCAACTGAACACTTTGCGACAGGCTTTTACTTGTTTAACAGCTGCATGCAGTGCACACCAATTCCCCACCCATCTGGAAATTTGATGAGGAGAGGCATATTTGCATACTCCTGGGTATCAATCAATGGGAAAAAATGAGAAAAGCTCATTTAGGTCAGTGGCTTCCGAACGGAGCGGTTGGTCTCACACAGGAAGATTGTATTAGGTTGGTGTGATTTAGGGTCCGGCCGTTAACTGCATGCACACAATGTACACGTCTGGAAACAAACACAGGAACTCCAGTCTCTTATTGAAGTATTGGCACTCACTCCCCTGCGACTCTCCACCATTCTCCAGGGTGAGAGTTCACCTTCCGGTACACCGTCCAACACTGACATTGTGGGCACATTTTAGACACCAGGAACCACAGGTCAGGGGTGAGATGCCATAAATGGCGCCCATTCTACGAGACATGGTTGCTTGGTAGACAGACTAATTACAAGGCCCCTGTGACCTAACCTCTGACCCTGAGCTCTGAGTCATGTGATCACCCGAGTGGAGCCCCTCAACACGGCTATCTACTCTTGCTGTGCACTTTACCCTCCATTTTTGGCTCCGTATCTTGATATACATAGTTACCTCCACCAAGGAGGTTATGTTTTGACCCCTGTTGGTTAGTGTGTTAGTTGGTTTGTTTTGGTAGCAGGATTACAGTTGCTGCAGCAGTAACTCACTGATCTCATCTCACGAGATATGGAGTTTTAATAATTGTCACTGTTTTCCCAGGGAATAATTCACGGATCTTGAAACAAATCATGCACATTATATGTATGTTTAAGAATTTAAGTGATTGTTGGGCCTTGTGGAGGTGTGCGCTCTCCTGGGTGCCATACTAGTTATGGAAGGACAGATATTCAAGTGTGTGAGTCCTGTTTTATCTGTGGGAAAATGGTTCAGGAGCCTTTTAGTCCAGCAGATCAACCCGAGTAGGCTGCACTTCTGTGTACAAGCAGTCGAGAGACGACTCCAGAGGGATTCCAAGGCCTATTTAACACATTACACCCTCCCTCTCATCCATGGTCAAACAGCAGTCCTGGGCTCTGACCTTTGAACTTAGTGACCTGCTAAACCGGCGCGACCATAACTCTCACCTTTGCTCAAGAGGGTGCTTATTATTCTTTCTAGGATGAGTGGTTGTAGGAGTCTCAAGACTGTTTAGCAGACTGCTGCAAGAAACAAGGCAGAGAGACAACAAATGATTGGATATTTGACAACTGAGTACGTTTCCAGACGCTGACCTCGTGTTACATTCCAGAGATGCTTCTGCGTTGAACTCCCGAATGGTCAATGGCAGGAATATCACATGTTGACCATAATCAAGTGACAGCAAAGATCTTACACATCTATTTGCTATACTTTGCGAACAAATACATTACACACAAGATTTTACAAGACAAATAATATAGGATTTATACACTTGAATATCTTAGCAGCTTGTTATAATCTCTGCAAATTCAACTTTACTACCACATACCTAGCAGAGCACATAAGGTACTAATACCATAGTCGATCGCCAACAAATGGCCAAGAATTCAGATTACAGATTCATAATTTGAATCATTTATTAAGCAAAAAGGTAAAAAGTTGCGAATTTCATCTCTTTAAATGTGATGATGTGTTGCTTTTATTTTTAGTTTGGTACATGTCCCATCTGCTAACAAGGAGGTCATGGGGATTTATGACTTGTGCTACAGCAAGGCCACCAGGGGGCGATTTAGATATTTTGGCTTCACTTTTGAGGAGCTGTCATGTTGACCAACTTTATTTACAGTCTGTGGAAAGTCAATATAAAATGTTGTGTCAAACCATCTTGTTGAAGTTGTATGTGAACTTTAACCTCCTGCTAGTGCTCTAGTAAAACTGAGGGATCAGCAAAGTCAGAGTAAGATTAATCCTCAGGGAACAATGAATGTTCATAACAAAATTCCAGGGCGATCCACACATTAGAGATATTTCTCTCTTGGGTGAACTGACTGACCAAGATGTAGCATTGGCTGAAAATAACCTACAGTTTATTATATTATAAAAATAATCATAACAGCAGCCCTAAACAAACCTCTAAATGTACAATAAAGTATAATATAGTAATATGCAGGTATTGGTTTATCTACATAGTTTGTAATATGTAAATTGCACATTATACAACATATGAAATCATCAGAAATGATCCGTGCTTTACTCCAGGACCCGTTCATGTGGGTTTTATTCCCTGCAGATAGACTCTGGATTCAGTTATTCAAATTCATTAGACATTTAAATGTCATAGCAAATATTTATCAAGGAGTTACAGGAAGAGGAAGCAGTGAACAAGATAAACAGAGGAAACCAGTTCACCAAACATTGTCGGCTTAAGTCGCAGGGAGGACGGTGACAAGGAAAGAGTCCAGAGACACTGTACACTTAACCAAAAAGACAGATCAGTCTGTATTCGCACTAAACCAAGAGCAAGTGTGTTTGCATGTATGTTTAATCTGCAAGGTGACCTTCCTGCATTTCATGCTTCTTGATTATTCTCTCTGCGTGAGAGCTTATGTGCATGTGTGTGTGTGTTTGTGAGTTTTCCATTTAAGGCTCTTATATGTGTGTGTGAGATGTGCAGCTCAGGTGTGAAGTGTTCTGCGGTTCCCAGCAGAGTGAAGACCACTACACACTCCTCTCTTGTCGAGGGGGGAGAAGGGGAAGACTGGGCGGGGGGGTGGAGGGAGAGAGGGAGAGAGGGAGAACAGAAGATGGAGAGAGGGAGAACAGAAGATGGAGAGAGGGAGGGAAAGAAATAGGGAGAGAGGATCACAGACGGACCCTGTTCTTCTCCTACATAGAGAATAGAAACTCTACATTGTCCAGACGACAGTGACAGTTTTCATTTCCCTCACAGACTCTCCTCTCTTTTACTCTTCAGTCCACTTTTCAGATTTTTTCCCCTTTCTTCTTTCTTCTGTCTATTACAGTTAATGGAGTGAGTCTGAGCTCTGACCTCATGGTCTCCGAGATGAAGGATGAAATTACTGTCCTTATATGCGCATATTTTGCATTCTTTTGAATTACCCAGACCGAAATTATACACTTTACCCTGCACATTTAGCTAAATTATTCATCTGCTGCTGAAATGATTTTGGAAAGTAAAATATGGTCCTGGGTTCAGAACTGTAAAAAGACTCGCACTGCATCGTTTTCTCAATATATTATATTATTAGGGCCCGAGCACCGACCGATTAATCGTATTTTTGTTGGCGTGAACATACCCGAAAACTCACCATACTTTGCGGGCGCGTCAGGAGTAGTAAGGCACAGTTGTACACGTATAGAGCAACAAAGTCCGTGGTTGAAGATAATGCAAAAAAAAAGTAAGTTGTAACTCCACTGTACATTGTACAATCGCCACCCAAATTGACGCGTTTATCCTTCCCGCGGAACGCTAAAACACAAATCGCCCTCCCGGTGGCCGCATCAGGTCCCAAGTTTGCATAGTGCTTGGGCCCACACAGTGCTAGTTATTATTATTACTATAAAATGTCAGAGTATAGTGAAATATTCCTTTTACAAATACCTGTCTGAATAATGACAAAAACAATCTTCAAATCTTCACAATTTATACTTATACTATACTTTTTTTTTACCATTTTGTCTTGATAAATACCTTAAAAATCCATTTGCGGTTGTTATACTAATTGATTATTCTATTTATATCAACTAAAGAAGACAGCTTGACATTCAGGAAGTCTGGAAATTGCCCTTTTCAGCTGGAATGTGTATCTTCTTTTCTTCCGAGCACTTGATCTTATTTCTTTTCCCATTTCTGAATCACAAGGGAAACATTAATGTGTGTAATACAACCTAAGTGCTCCTCAGCAAAAGCACTTGAACTTTACTGTAGTGCTATAGCTTCATCTAACGACATCTTATGCTAATTCACTTGCATTAGCCAAAGATAACCCACCCAGTATTTATGTTAAGACTCTTCTTTATTCTCTCATACATGTTAGTGACCATTATTCACAGTTGGTCTTGTGGCTCATAGTAAAACGTGCTCGTCCTGGTAGTTAAACCTCTCATATTAATTACTTAGTGCCCTCACTCTTGTCCCGGACGGCAATTAACCTGTTTTAATTGGAGTGGTGTTGCCGGAGGAGGTGAGACAACATCACCTGCAATTACAGAGAAACTGTTACAGTGAGAGAGATTATTTTTACACCAGCAGTTAGTTTCAGCTGGTTGTCCTCGTATAACCTCATTTGTTACAGTTCAAAGACAGTTTACTGATTAACAATATTGACTGGCACCATTTATCTTCTCCCTAAATGCCCTCGTTGGACCATTATATGGAGTTAGTCTTTTTATTACAGCAGTTTAGTGATTTCTTTTAATATTAGTTAGACTAAAGGTATTTGTATACCAAGTGATATTAGATTTTTAAAAGTGTTGTGACTTGTGCAAATTAGCTGAATTGTTTGTACTAATGTGATTGATTGTATTCTTTTTAAATTTTTACAGCTCGTAATAATCTGAATCAGAGGCTGAAGCAAACAGTGTTTCCCACTTGACTGACCAGTTGCTATAGGACATTACTCTTGTGGACTGTGTATGTTACTGGATTAATTACTAAACTCTATTTTCTATGGTCATACTTTTATTCTGTGTGCATGAAGCACAATGTCACTAATTTAAAGACTTTTTTCTATAATATCTTAAGTCTAACACTTGTTTGTGCAATTTCATTGTTTTTTTGGCTAAAATCTTTGTCAATCCAAATTTGTATTTGTGTGTTTAGCTGCATAACCTGACAATTTGAGACAAACAAAGATTCTCCAAAGTGAGGACTAGTTTATCGTCTGATCTTGGATTTAAATTAGAATAACATTGGGGTAAAGAGTGAAACCTATGAGGAGAGTTGTTACTTGTGCATGAGCATTTATTTAGTCTCTGGCTTTCTATTATGTATTGATGTTGTGTACCAGGATCAATAGCTGCTGATTAACTGTGACCATGAAGCCAGTTTCATGCTTTAGCTGTGTTTCAAATTGTAATGCTCAATTAATCAGTCCAAAAATATATATAATAAGAAAACGGAAAGAGGTTATCAGGAGGGCAGATTGTCACTGTTTCAGGAAACCTTCCTGATTGCACTAATTTAGTTCAACAGTTTGTTTCATATCCATTCTTCTCATTTGAGCCAGTGAAACCTATGTTTGTTTGTGTGGAGATCCATTGTGTGTGTGTGCTTAATTGAGACATATGACCAGTGTTCCTCATGTAAATCTTCTAAATGAAAATCAATTCAACAATCCCCTAATTCAACATCAGACGGGCTGTTCAAATGCCACAGTAACTGCAGGAAAAAGCTCATTTGCCAAATGGAAATGGTACTTATCATTTACTTTGCAAAAACACGGCACATAATGGAAGAATAAATCAATGCTTTAAACATTTCACCAACAAAGCAACCAACAAATAAATTAATCCAGGGGTCGGGGAAGCTCACAATGATTGTAGAGGAGGACGGTATTTCAAGCTCACACAATAACTTTAAATCTTCTCTGTTAACCGGCTTCTTTACAGCAATTAGTTAGATAGTGCGAGACATTTGTTCACAGCAGGACCATTAACAGTTTCTCTTGTCTGTGTATTTCTGTTGTCACATGTCCAGATGAAGTATGGATTGTCCTGAGGCTTTGTGAGGTTCACTGAACTAAAACCCTTCCCCAGCTTGGCAGCGTCCCTCACCCCCTCTAAACCCCATCTTTCTCTGCCTTCTGTTGTCTGCCTCTTACTGGCCGTATGTGCTTCTAATTATTTTAGGTTGCCAACGAGCACAGCACAAACCTCATCTAGGCACAGATTTGTTCGTAAAAGGTCACACCAGCAAAAGCACTTTGTCCTGGTTTTCTTTTTGCTGTATAGCAGAGGACAGCGGTGCTTGGTTTTGCTGATGTACACAGAAAGGTTCAGAGGTGCAGTGTGTCAGGTGACACCCACACGCCACAGTATCTTCCACCTCTGCAGACTGAGGGATTTTACAGTTTTATTGCATGTTTGTGCAAATGTGGACAATTTCAGTTTTTTGTGTTGTCCATAAATTTGTTTTTTAATGTTCAAAAACACAAGTGGATTTAGAATTTTAATGAGTGTGAACTTGTTTTGTTACCTCCTTGTCAGCAGCAGTAAACCTCATGGGGACTAAAGCCCAGTCCGAATGATGCTAAACGTAATTTCTGAGGTTCTAGTTAAAGATAGGGGTACGATTTGTGGTTAGGTATGAACTGGTCATGGTTAAGATTAGGCATAAGGTTTTGGTTACACATACCAAGCTCTAAGCCCTCTGAGGTAGAAATGTTTTGTCTGTGGATGTTGCACATGTTTGTGCACGTGTGTTTGTGTGTGTGTCTCCTCTCGGTCTTTGTGTATCTCTCTCGGTGGGTGGTAACTATTAAACTCTCCAGTCAGTCCTTTGGGAGCAGCCATCAGCCCGTCATCTTTTGGAGGAACACCATACCTTCTGATGCTTTAATCCCTTCTTTCCTCTCCTCCCCTCCTTTTCCCACACTCAACCTCTTAACCTCATCTCCCTTCTTCTCCTCCCTCCCTCCCTCCCTTTCAGTCTCCTTTTTTTTGCTGGCTCTGTCAACTTTCAGCTGAAGTGGCTGAAACTCAGTCGACGCAGCAGTGGCTGTGTTAAAAGCTGGGATACTACAGCGCGTCGGTCGAGTTCAATGCCAAGATGTAGATGTTGATGTTATTTATTTTCATTGGCTTTCAGCTGTTTAGGTGTTTAAATTAAACAAACTTAGAGCATTAGAAATGTCTGATTCATAGACTGTTTATAAACATGTCTCCACTTCCCCCCACAATCCTGAAAGAAGCCAAAATATCCCGGATACGAACGTCGTCATCTTTATCATTCTAGGCCAGAGTCTCTGCTGTTAATCGTGACATTTCAATTCATTTTCAAAATAATTAAATCCAAACTTACCGGAAAAATAAACACTTGACCAAATATCTGTGTGATAGGAACTAACTAAAATGACAGAAACCTGAAGAATCTTTCTGAAGAATTTATTTGATGTGTATGTGGCCCATGTCCCATCCACTAACATGGAGGAGCTGGGGTTTATGACCAATACTGCAGCCAGCCACCAGGTGGCAATCAAGAGGCTTCGGCTTCAGTTCTGGGGAGCTGACACGTTGTTCATCTTCATAAACAAACTATAGTCTAAACTCCTAAACATCATATGTTGTTTAATACAGAATGTATCACCATGTGTAATAAGATTAAGAAGTTATAATTTTATGTTCGCCACCTTAGTTAAGCGTGTCAGCAAAATGTATCCATCCTGAATTAGAAACCTGTATTCAGTCCGAAAAAAGCCAAAGTTCTGCAACTTAAGTCCGACTATTGAATGGATAACTGTCAATTTTGCACGGACATTCATTGTCACCAGAGGATGAATCCCTTTGACTATGAAGATCCCCTTACCTTTCCTCTCTGAGTTTCACTGAAGTAGTTTTCATTGCATTGCATTGACACTTTTGCTGCTGGAAGCAAATCCCATAAATTTGTGATTGTGCATCCCAGAGAATCTCATTTCCATTATTACCACAGCACAAAGACACGGTTTCTTTTTCTTTTACATCTTTCGCATGAACAAGTGTTTGTCTGCCTGTCCGTGTTACACAAATATACGGGTGATATCAGGGCTTAAGGCCAGCGGTTACTGCAGGATGCTGTGTTCGAATCCATTTCCGTCCTCGTCTAAGAGCCTCTGATGAGCAATGGAATCGTTTGATGTTTTGCGATAAGTGTTTGAGCCTGTGTGTGATGTGTCTGGAGCGTGCTTTAATAACAATAGCCCAGAATGATGTGTGTGTGTGTGCCTTTGTATCACCAGAGGGGCCTGGGTTACTGGGTTGTGTGAGTAATGAAACGAGCTGTGCAGTTTGCGCTCATGAGTTTGTGACAAGGTCAAGAGGTTATGCGGTGGGTGTGCAGCCTGTCTCTCTGTCTTCCTCCCTCACATCCTGCATTAAAATCTCCCACTGACACAAGCACACGGGTTCTTATTCCATTGCCGCTATTCTTGGTTTTGTTTGTTTGTACTTTGTTGTAACAAGTACGAATTAGAGTGTGAGAGAGACGAGGAGAAGAAGAGATGGAAATGCTAATTTCAACATGAAAACAAAAGGGACTTACTGTATACACTGTTCCCAGCTTCCCCCCCCCCCGGCCTGCTTGTATCCTAGATAATCATCTCTGAATGCAGCAGCCTAATTAACACTGCTCACTGTTTACATTGATGGGGATTATAATTGAGAATGATACAGTAGATTTACACCCTTGATCTGGAGGTTTCTACATGTACAGTGTAGAGGACACATTAAGTCTTTATAGCTGAATCTTATGTGATTTTCTGTGATGTTGGTTGTTTGGCAAACGTGCTGCAAACATGCCCATTCTCATCATCCCATGACCTCCATTTACTGCTTTCAGACTTGAAGTTCAGACATTATCCTGAAAAATGTCAAAGTTTATGAGAAACAATTTGCCATGTTGATGATGTTTCCAACACGCAACAGCCACGAAACTGGAAGAATCCAAATATCTTTGGGTTATGTGGATAAAGATTGACGGCAAGAGACCTGGTCAGAATTTATATGTCCTTTTCTGCCTCCTGCATGATCTACCTATAGGTACCACCTCTCGTCTGAAGAGGAACTTTTCCTGTTGTTGTGAACAGGAGTTTACGTCTGGAAACTCTTTTAGTGAAATTCAGTGTTTGAGCACAGCTCTAGTTCTCGACTCAGCATTTCTGCCTTGGTTTTGCCATCATTGGCTTTTAAACACATAAGTAATCTTCTCTTCTACACATCACCACACAGATCCTCAGCAAGTTGTTGGATAAATCCCGGACTCTTGCCAGATACGTGAAATATCATTTGTTTGCCTTTGGAAATACATGTGCATTGTTTTTGCCTGTTTTAATCTGAACCCACATGTGGACGCTATCCTGCCTTAAACCTAGTTGATCCTGAAATAAAGCAGTGCTGACTGTGGCGCTCTGTCTTTCTGTTTATCTCAGCACAAGCTAGAAGAAGATATACACGAGTGTGATATAGTATTAACTGTTTAGTGTCTTTAGGGGAAGGATTTTTGTTTATATGATCTGTGCTGTGTGTCAGGGAGCATCTGCAACGTTGTGTGTGTTGTCAGATAAAGTTCGACTGAACATTATTGCTTATATGTTTTTGCACTTCTTGGGGTTTTCAGTTGTTTGTTTGTTTGTTTATTTGTCTGCAGGATTACGTAAAAACTACTCAAAGTATTTCCACGAAACCTATTGGAAGGAGGGGACAGGGGTCAAGAAAGAACCCATCACATTACAACCTGGACAAAAGGGCAGATCCAGGATTGTTTTTTCCACTTTCTGTAACATCGTGGGATAATTTCACCAATCTCCCAGAGAATAATACATAAATGGAAAAAATAGGGAAAACAGAAATACTATATTTAGGGTACTGATGCAATTTGTTGCAGCTTGATTGAATTTAAGGTGACTGCTGGGTCTTGGCGGAGGTATATGCTCGACTGAGTGGCATTGCAGTTTTCTAAGTGAATGAGGGATTTACATACTGATCTAATGTTCACTCGTAGGATGCACGTTGATGTCACTCTGTGTGGCTGCGTGTTTGTTTTAAATTGATTACCAGGGGTGGAACATTTCCACTGTGTCTGTCAGATTTCACTTCTCGTTGGAAATGCTTCACGTGTGGATATCTGACAGCAGAGCTCAGAGTCAGACACAAGGTCATGTTTCCCTCCTGCATGAACCGTATTAACAAACCGCATGAGTGCAGCAGCAGGGTTTAGACGCAGCAATGCAACAGTGACCAAAATAAATAATACACATTGTTCCTCTGTTATAACTGCACTGCAGGTAATGAGCAAACCTCCCCTGCATGAATATTCATTAGACCCATAGCTCTGGGCTAATGTTGCACAGATGTGCGCTGTGTGACCTTGAAGTCTAAGGGACCAAAAATCTATTGACCCATTAGCAAATGTTAACATTAACTCGACTGTATACTTAGCAGGACCATTTATTTGCTCTTATCCAAAATTAAAATTCATCAAAAAACAACTGCAGTTTGGTTTGCATCACATCCAACATTGGATATCCCTGCTGTGTTTTTTGGCATGACTACAAAGTGATTATGAAATGTAATATTGGCTGAGAGTGTATATAGGGGCTGAATATGAAGGCTTTTATAAAAATGCATGATGTGTCTCAACTTCCTCCCACTGTCTAAAAATGATGTCACAATTTCCAGGATGTTAGCGCTGCCATCTTGCTCTTTTCAACCGAATTTGATTGCGTAAAAAAAACGAATTAAAACCAAACTTATCTAATACTTAAACCTATCATTCTGAAAAATGTATTTAACGTGTACTTTGACTTTTTAGTTTGGTCCGTGTACCACCCACTAACATGGAGGAGGAGGAGGGGTTTATGACCTGTTCTGCAGCCAGCCACCAGGGGGCAATGAAGATCCTTTGACTTCCCCTAAAGGGAGCTATCATGTCGTCCATCGTTATATAAAGCCTATAGCTGAGAACTAAACACTGCTTGTATATGTGTGTTTTGATGTGTGTGTGATTGTGTTTTGTGATTGTGTGTGTGATTGTGTAGGCCCCATAGTGGAGGTCGGGCCCGTGTGTGATCAGTTACACTGGATGACTGATGAAATTGTCAGACCCAGGCTGTCCATCACGGCGTTCCACCTGACGCACCTCGTTGTTTCTTTGTGTTGATGATGACGGGAAGCAGTCAAACACCTGATGCCTGCTTATTCTCCAGCCGAGGGCCTGTCACTCATATCTCCTCCTTATTAATAAGTGGGGTTGTGTCTTTATACCTGTCTACCTGTCCAATTTATTTTTATATCTAGAGCCTGCCCGTGTGTCTGTGTGTGCATTCAACACATACAACAGTGCATGTGCATGCATAGTGGAATGGCATGCTAATGGGAATTGTAATAGCGCTAGACAGGGATTAGTTGATATGACCCTAAGCAGTGGAACTAGCAACCGGTAGCTGCAAGAGAAAGGTAGCAGCCTACTATTGTGGCCCAGCAGTACATGCATTATTCATCAGCTGCACACGCATGACTGGTGATAATGATTTTATCACATCTGGCAAGGTGGGTGTGGGGTGAATGGGCGTCCTCACTGTGCATATGTGCACATCTTCTTTTTTTTGTCCCCAATACAGTATGTTCATGAATTTCTATACGACGTGTTCATATGGCAGGAGGCATGAAATGGGAAACCAATCTTTGTCTCCTGCCTTTATAGCTCCCAACTTACATTACCTTCCCCCACCAGCACATGTGCCCGCGATAACGTCTGATAAGGATTGAAAGGTGGAGTCCTTTGTGCTGAGAGGGCCGGCTCAGGTGTGCAGCAAGACAGGAGGACAAAACCAGCTACACTTACAGCGCTGCTACCAAACGGGCTGTTTATTCAGCAGAGAACGCGACTGCTGAATGGGCTTTGATATCCGTTTACTCCTCGCTGTCTTAACCGCCGACCGCACGGCTCACACAACAAACAGAGAGCGTGTTCATGTAACAGAAGCAGCGCGGCAAATGAGTGAAGAAAGAGCAAAAACAAGCAAACAAAAAAGAAAAACGCCCAACGTCCTGATGTTTCTCCAGCCCGCCACTCAGCTTACATAACATCCTCCACCTGCTGTTGTTATTATTACCTCTCCTGCATTCGGCCTGTGCTAACATGCCATCGCTGTCGAGTTGTCTTCCACTTCCTCCCCCACTCCTTCGGGATAATTGCATTACAGCTCAATAACAGTGTGTTTGGGTAGGAGTGTGGGAACTGGTTGTCTAAGTCTCCGTTCATCCTCTCAGATTGGTTACTTCCTGTTTCAGCCGGCTCCCAGCAGGACACGACCTTCTCCATCTATATTGTTAGATAACGCAGAAATAAAAACAAGCAGGGAGACAGAAGGGGAAGGGGACAGACTTGGAAGAGGTCTGATGAGTCCACAGGTGCTAGGAGACAGTCGGACTCACAGCGTATGTACACGTACGTACAGATAATGGTTGAAACAAGCAAATAAACACTGCAGTGGTATTGTTTGAGTTTGGTGCTGAAATGTCATCATGTGCCTGGAGGTCAAAAGCCGTGGATGTGTTATCTGCATACCAGAGTGCACAAGAGTTAGTGACTTTGTTTTTGTGGCTATCTCATCGCTCTCCCCCGTGGAGACGGTGTCAGGTCCTTTTGTTACCTTCACTGCCCTTTGTCCCTGTGTGTTTGCCTCTATAAATGTTAAATACTCCCAAACAGCAGTTGTTTCTGCAGCTTCGCAGCAGAGCAGACGGGGACAACGGGGTTCATCGGCCCGCTGTGAAATCGCTCCCATGTCCTCAAGCCAAATGATCCTGACAAATCTGAGTTACCTTCAAGGACAGGTATTCATTCACAAGGTGTATTTTACCTAATTGTATTTACACTATACCCTGACATTTAAATATAACACACCGATGTCCTCATCAACAAGTCTCTTGAAAAAGGAGATGGTTTCTTTATTTCTTGGATTGTAACGTCTCTGAGGTCCTGAAGTTATTTTCTTGGCTGAGTAATGTCCAGATGAGAATTTCTCAATCACTGTTTTGTCACTGCTTTTAACAAAGCTTTAGTGTTAACAAACTGCAGAGATATGCTCATGTTTGCTTACGATGGTCACAAAGGTAAACGGCTTTTAGGTATTTTTGGCACAAACGTGAGTCTTCAGAATATGCTGAGTCTGGAAGGGACAGTGCAGTAGTCAGTTGTGACTCCACAGATTTTGTGGATATGTTTGTTTTTATTCCCATTAAACTGAGTTACTGTTGGAGTCAGTATCAATCAAACCTGTTGGAGGAGGTTTCAAACAGCTCGTTTCAAGCTTACAGTTGGTATTGATATGCAAAAATATACCACTTGTGGGTGTGTTCTTTTTATGTGAAGCTCCTCTTACAAAAAGCCTGTCGGGTCAAAATCATAAAACAGGAATGAAAGACAGAGAGAAATGTGTATCAGTATCATAACATCACCTACAGACACTCCTGGATGATTGCTCATGCTTTTTCTACATCCTTGAGTATTAAATCTTTGTCTTACCTGCTTATTCTCACTGTGTTAGTTTGTTTTATCTATGAAAAATACTAATTTACTTCATAAAATCTTCATATTCTAATTGTATGCAGGGGCATTGCAACAGTGTAGGCAAAGCAGGTTATTGCATGGATCCCCCACCTGAGAGGGGTTAAGAAATTCTATGATGGGCTAAGTACAGGGGACTGCAATATCACCATGGTCTGAAAACCCATATAACGAGGCCCCGTGCCACTAACATTCTGCCAGAAACATCATAATTCTATAGGTTTGCTTGAAGTCTAGAACGTCTTAATGTGTGTGTATGATGTGCACTTAAACATTACTACTTTACTATGATTTTATGTGAATGCACAGTCTGCACTTTTGTGATACTAAAAGAAATGTCTGAAGATTTGACTGATGTGGTTTGTTGTCGTGTTTCTTTACTTCGATGTGTGGCCTTTCCAAGTCCCCTGAAACGCTCCTGATTGTGTGCATTTGGGCTTGTGTGTGCACTTGTTTCCGCTTTTGTGTTTTTGTCCACGGCTGCGTGTGTCCACTGGATCTGTGTGTCTTTGTTTTGGTGCAGAACTTTGGAGGCCAGAGAGCCAGCAATTAAAAAGAGGACTGGGACATCTAAAGGCTTAGAGGCACAGACCCAGCACGCATGCTGGCAGTCAATTGGCAAGCCGGGGGGAGGTGAAATTGGAGTGAGTGAGAGAAAGAGAGAGGGAACTGAGAGAGAGAGAGAGAGAGAGAGAGAGAGAGAGAGAGAGAGGGAGAGAGAGGGAGGGAGGGAGGGAGGAGGAGGGCAGGGTTAGTGCTTGCAGGAGAGTCACAGAAAAGAGGGTGGGCTCAGACTCAGGCAGCTCACACACCCTCTCCTCAGCCTTCAGTCTGGTTTGGCCGTGCGAGAGGCAGCATGTGTGTGTGTAGAGTGAAGGGGACGTCTCACTGATGCAAAGGATTCCCCCTTCAGAGAGGACACGTGCTGTCAGTGTTAAAACCTCCACAAGGATAATTTACTCACAGACGTGGAGCACAAGCGAAGGTAAAGAGATGTGCTTCTTGTTTTCTGGACTGTTTGTGGAGCTTTGACAGAGACGGGCAGGGATGGAGAGAGTTGCTTGGATGTTTAAGGTTTAACTGTTTTTTATGTTGCGTGTGTTTTTAGAAGATTTATGATGATTTATATAAATGTGTGAGACATAAAAAAGGAGATTTTGAGCATTTATGTATGTATGTGTGTGTCCATGTGTGTGTGATCTAACATCTGTACACCAACGTACAACTCTCTTATACAATGTGACCCTGTGTAGTTACTACAGTCTACTACTGTGTGGAGGTTTGGTCTGTTCCACTCCCACTTTTTCCCCTCTCACTCTCCTCTCTCTCACAAATGCATGTAAATTTTATAGTGCACAAAAAAGATCCTGGACGACCTTCTGTTCAGATCCTATCCTGCATTACGGGGCTTGTGTTCTTAAAAGTTCTTATCAATCATTAATGCTCTCTCTGGGACTCAGCCTTGTTTCCTTTACTCGAGGTGATGCAGTGATAACAAAAATACCTTAACAGCCCGGTCGGCCTGTCGGCACCTGAGGTTTCCCCATGAGCAGTCTGCTCAAAGGGCACAGTGATGGTACTGTACTACATTACTGTGTGTGTGTGTGTGTTTGATTTCCAGCTTTTACGTAAGAGGTGCAGGACAAATAGCCTCACTCGAAATAAAGTGAGATTACTCCGCGGTTCACAAAGTCAAGTGGCACTTAATTGTGAGTTTTTTCGAAAGCGTGTTAGAGAGCCGTGGCAGTCAAGTGCAAGTCAGCCCTCAAAATTTCCATCAAAGGTGCACAATGTAAAAGAAAGAATGGGGGATTTGGGTCTGATAAAGACATTAGCCTACTTATATTAAAGCCACGACTACAGACAAAGAGGGAGACATAAGAGCTACTGAGGAGAGCAGCAGTTGAAGGTACAGACGACTGGACTGCAGCCAACAACACAGAATGAGGGATAACGGACGAGCTGTGAGATAAAGTAGACACAAAAACAAAAGAGGAGAGTCTGCAACATGTGCACTTTAACCTGCCTCCCTCTGAATACTTCATATGCATTCAGCATTTGTCACTTATATGTCCGTGGACGTGTTAGGTCATCTTCAGGCATTCAGACAGCCAGAGAATTACGAGGGGTCAAAGGGCACAAAGTCTCCACTGTCCTTTCTCCTCCCACACTTTCATGCTCCCTCTTTAGATAAGTAAGAAAATAAGATGCAAAACTATCTATTAGAGCAAAGTAGACAATGTCACATGTCAAATTTGTAAATACTTATGAGCCAGTATTTACAGGTAAGCCAAGTCCAGGTTAAAACAGCTAAATCAAATTGAAAGTCAGAAAATATAGTTGTGATATAGTATCAACAAAATGCTGAATTATTTCTTTGAGAATATTCACTAAACCTTCATAAGGTCTAAAAATACGACGATAAGTCCCCAACTCACTCCAACAACACACTTTCACTCCTTAACTGTACAATGAAGCTTTAGAAAATGCTCATTCTATTATCCACCTTTACTCGTTGAGTTTGTTTTGAATATGAGAATAGAAATTTTAAACTAGTACTCTCCCTCTCTCTCGCCCTCTCCCTCTCGTTCAATCTCCGCTTCCCCAGCCCTCCCACTCTCTCTCTCTCTCTCTCTCTCTCTCTCTCTCTCTCTCTCTCTCTGTTATCTTTCCTTCGTGTTATCTTTCTTGCTTCAATTCACTGCTTCAGTTGCTGCCACAAGGAAGTTGAATATTGGCAGGGTGTTTTGAGGGAAGTGATCCGTGAAAGGATTTATAGTGTCAGATAAAAACTGGTGTGTGTGTGTGTGTTTTTTTTTTGACAAAGACTTTGTGAACGCCTGCGGCTGTTCAGGGGGGGGGGTGGAGCCATCATCTCATATAGTGTTACACATTGCTCATTCAGGTTTATGTGAATGTGTGTCCATTTACTACATGTACAAGTGTGTATCTAGGACAAATATGAGTCTGTGCATCCACACAACCATGTGTACAGTAAGCTAATATTGTGTGTGTGTGTGAAGAGAGGGGGATGGGGATCCATTAAGTGATCCCTGTGTGTGTGTGTGTGTGTGTGTGTGTGTGTGTGTGTGTGTGTGTGTGTGGTGTGTGTGTGTGTGTGTCTGTCTTTATATTGTGTGTACATACTGACCCAGATTGATACACTGCTCTCGTGCTAAGTCAGCTCACCTTCAGGGCAGATATAGGTGGGCTTGTCCTCTTCTATGCACGTCCAGCTTCACGTAAACAGCCACAATCAGGCGCTGGTTTTTGTCTCTAAGTCGGATGTTGCGTTCGTGCTTGCAAACTGAAACTAAAACCATGACACGGGTACTTTACATCCAACCCTTTATTTGGACCATAATCAAAAAGTTTAACCCCAACGTTTCATCGTTTACTCTGGGGCTGACTTTTTATTTTAGGCAGATCTGGAAGTCATAATGTGATGAAGGTCAAGTGCACTCAATTCCGTCCCAACTCGGCTGTCCAATTTAGAAGGCTCCTTAAAATGCAGCTGACAAAATGCATCCTTCTTAATCCCGAGTAATGAGGGATCCAACGGGTGGATCCCTCTCATGTCAACCTATCCCAGGATTAATTGTGTGCTGGCGATGAAGCTATAGCTAGCTGTCTAGCTATCTGGGTTGCTGAGCTCTAAATGCAAGTGAGTGCAGTGGCTCACAGTAGCTAACAATGCTACGGTAAGAGCTAGTCATGCAAATAGGAAATCCTCAGATGACCAGACTGTTTAATTTCAGTTTGGACTTCTCTCTCTCTACGTGACCCAGGAGGGCCACTTCTTTCGTGGGCTACTAAACCTGCAATTGCCGAAGGAGGCGGCTCCTGAACTGGGTCACGGCCCACAGGTCACAACACAATCATACTAGCAGATATTCTGCAACCGAATGTAGTGAATACTATAAAAACAAATATCTAAGTCAGATTTATCCCTTGATCTGTTCATGTAAAGCTTGTGAAACGCTTCATGCATCAGCTAATGCATTAAATAAATAATCATCCTCACCTTCATTAACAACAGGGAGCTCGAGCTTACTGTAAACACTCCCACATCTTTCTCCTCTACAGTCAGTAAGACTCTTGTGACCTTGTGTCAGGTCGGACGATGGGCTTCTCTTCACGATTACAGATCCAGCACATAAGATGCAGTTTGAAGAGCATGTGGCGAATATGATAAAGGGATGATGCAATTAACATGAAAGGAGATGATCTCTCTCTCCCTCTCTCTCATCTCATCTTTGCGTCGCTTGTTTTCTAACCGTTGCTCCGAGAACGCTTCATCCCTCTTCCTCAGAGGTCCACTTATTTTTGCTGTTAAGCAAATACGGGGCTTATGCAGCCCCCAGTGTCCATCTCCCCACATGCAATCAAGCTGTTTAAATGTTTGTGTTTGACTGTGTGTGTGTGTGTGTGTGTGTGTGTGTGTGTGTGTGTGTGTGTGTGTGTGTGTGTGTGTGTGTGTGTGTGTGTGTGTGTGTGTGTGTGTGTGTGTGTGTGTGTGTGTGTGTGTGTGTGTGTGTGTCGCTCACTCTCCCAATTCTCTTCACTTGCAGACCAGTACCAGCCAGAAAATGTTTTGGGGAAACCATGACAAAGCTGAGGGTGGAGAGGAGCGTTGACTTTATTTTCCATTCTCTGGATGTGATAGTAGGGGGGGAATCCCTTTGTTGTGTAGATGATAGAATAAAAGAGATTGGTTCCTGACTTCTCACATAAAACTGGGGAAAACGCTCCTTTTGTTGACGGCTACCGGGAAAGATTGGTCACAAGTTATCGCTCCACAATTTCCATTAAACTTGCACAAAGGAACATGTGTGAATATTATGAGTGCGGCACTTTGAGATAAAGGTGGTAGCGGCCATTAAACAATTGCAAAGATCAGATGACATAATTACGCGAGGATCTCAACCCACGTGGGAATTGTGATGACATGTATGTTTTATTTATCAGTTTGAGGATCATTACCAGTGTGTTTGGACGTCTGTATTCTTTGGTCTTGGCCTTCAGCATGAGCCTTATGAGATGTGAGAAGCTGAACACGACAGGAGAGACAGAACAAGTAAGCGCAAGTAACATTATGTCACGCTGACGTGTTTGCTTGTGTGCTTACATTTAGCAATGTCACTCATCTGGTTGAGCAAGACTGCGAGGTTCATGAGCCGGGGAGAGTGCGCGTTGTCACGTTGGAGAACATTTTGTTTTCGTGCCAGACTCCTGAACATCGACCCCCTGATGGGAAGCACAAGACGTAGGAGAAGAACAAGGGGATGCCGCTAGTTTGAGTAGGGGTGCAGACCGGGGGAGGGGTGTCTCAGAGCTGACGTGAGCTGGCATGTGTCCTCGTTCATTTCCTCGCCCTTTTGTCTCCTGTGGCTGCTGATGAACTGGGAGTTCCTTCCTTCCTTCCTTCACTCCTCCCTCTATCTCTCTCTATTTCTGTCTCTTGCTCCATCATCCCTCCATCCTTCCTATCTTGGTTTGACAGCATTGCAATCCCTGTCATGTCTGCCCATTATCTCTGATCAGTGTTGCATTCCAGCCCACACATCAGTGTGCGTGCCACTGTACAGTATGTGTGCTGGCATCTTCATCTTTGATATGGTTGCATCTTCAGATATTTCTGGGTTCCCTCAATACAGAAGAATATTGTAAAAATAAACCTATTAAAGGTGATTATGTGTAATTTCGTTTCCTGAGTGATCAACAGAGGATGCTGGCAGCGCGTGTGATATTTATTATTTCATAGAAGTGTGACTTGAAAAAGGTGGAAGACACTTTTGTTGGGATTTGGAGATGATTAGACGAGTATGTGCGGAGATGAGACGCGTTGCCTGGACAGGAAGAGGATGTAAAGACAGGGAGACGGCGTTTAGACTTCAGAGTGAGCGAGTGGAAATACAACTGTGTGTGAAGTGCTGAGTACAGATTTAAAGGAGGAATTACTGTGCGAGTGCAAAGAGTGTCTTCAAAGATAGTGTTTATATGCTTTGTTTGCGCTGGAGAGATTTGGCCTTCCTGGGATGTGTTGGAAATCTTTACACCCTCTACTGTGTTTTTCTGTCCAGAACATGCGTCCATGTGACTGTGTAATTAAAGCAGAGGCCACATAGTCTCCTCTCTCCTCTCCTCTTCCCCCCTCACTCCATCCTCCCTTTCAAGCCCCGCACATTACATTAGTTTCAGTCAGCTGGAGAGTTAGTTAAAGAGAAACGTGGATCTGGCCAGCGACTCGCTCCTCATCACATAGTCACACTCCGCGTTCCTGCTTGTTGACCTGGAAGTGATGCAGTGGGATCGTACGAGTCTCCCAACAGCCTGTGAGTGCATTTCTAAGTGTGTGCATGTGCGAATATGTATGTGAATACGTCTGCATGCAACAAACGGGAAGGCAAAGGGTGAAAAGCTGACGGGCAGAGCTGCACCTTTTTTATTTTTGTTCTATGGATCGAGTTTCTTTGGGGATAAAAAAAAAAACCCTGTGGTGAGTGCTGTATAAGGTTTCTCTTAGACTGTTTGTTTTTGTTATTGTCCTGTGGTGCATTAGCTTTTAGGCCTGTGTGTGTGTGTGGTCACATTGCCTTTGTCCGCTCTCCTCAGGCCTGCACTCAGATGTCAGCGAGTCGTGTGGTGCTTATACAGGTCACTAATGCATTGAGTGCAGAGCCTCTATTCACCGTGGCCACTCAGAACCCAAACAATAACCCCGGAGCTCAAGTCCGCACTGGAGCTCGACTCCCAGGAAATGGACCAATTGACCTAGATCCAACCCGTCCACTGAAGAGAAGCCCCGATGCTGACATGCTGTTGACTTCCTTGTCTCGTTGTTTCTGACACGAGGCATCGTTTACAGGCTGAAATCCTACAGGATAAGATTCTTATTAGATGTATCCAGAGATTTTATGATGATTCAACAACCGTTAAAAAAACTTCATAGTAACCAGAATTTGGCACACATTTTAATATTACAACATTAATAATTCATTCACTGATGAGTAGCAGGGAAATCTACTTTTCAGGAAGATGCTGCTTTGAAAAAAGGTTATTTGGAAAAGATAAATGCTGATTTTTGCTGCCTGATGTTGATCACAGGTCATATGTTGATTTCTGTTTGCTGTAATGTTTTGGGCATTGCATGTTTCATTATGACAGACTTTAAGCATAAAGGGGAACAGAGAGCCGGGAAGAGAAGTAGCAAAGAGCTGCAAGTTGGCACCGTTTGCTGCAGAGAACTTAAGACTCTAAGAGCCGGTTCAAGCTACTGGGTGCCCCAGGTTGTTTGTTCATTTGACTATTGTGTCTATTATTACATACAGCAGATACATGAAAGACTATCTTCCTGAAAAATACAGTATCTAGACTCTGGTGTTCTCTACTACAGCTGAAGCTTTCACCAACACAGAAACATTTTTGGGACTTTTTTCTTATAATTTGACTCAAGCAGAGAAAAGCAGATTGATGATGATAATAATAATTTTCAAAATCATTATTAGTCTCAGTCCTTATCTCCGGTTATTTAGTCTTAATCTCTTTGGTCAACTGACCAACTGTGTGTTACGATCACTGAAGCAGTTCATTGTGGTTGTAATTTGCAGAACAATGATGGAACATTCTGGGCGTAGGTCGTCTCCCATTCTCTGAATCCGTCACACATGACTGTGAATGAGGATGTGTGTGAGCGTATGATACAGAAATGAAGAAGTGAGTAAAGGGAGGGTCATTTTTTGTGGTAAACAGCTGACCAAAAATATGATTTCTTGAAAAGTACAAGAGAGAATAGTTTTTTTATGCTTCTTAATATGGTATCTACAGTCAAATGTTTGTTTACCAGAGTGTGGAGACCTGACCTGAGCCCATGGGGACCTAATGTGACCTGACAAACATTTAAAAAATGATAATTAAGTTTGAGTCAGGTTAGTCACATTGGCTGGGCTGATTTTTCACAAAGCACATGTCAATCAGTGACAGTGACAGAGACAGAGCAACACAAACTATGTGAAGCTTATGTTAACTATATTGTGTTCGGGTTGATGCTTCTCAGGCTCGTGTCGGGTCTTTGGTCTGTATTTTCTCAGAAATGTGTCCCTCTCTATTCTGTACCCCAGGCTGACCCTGTATTGTCTGGATCCTCTGTTGTTGGCCTGACACTCAGAGACAGTGATCTGCTGTTTGTCCGTCACATTCTTGCTGAACATTTCTTACCCCCCCAATCCCTCACTGCACTATTGTTTCCTGTTCCTTCTTCAAGGGTGCACTTTGTCTGCAAGCGCCGCTGTTGACTCAGGTGCACTAAGATAACTTCCCCTTCTCCTCCCTCCCCTCCCCCCTTTTCTCCCTCCTGTCCTCCTCTGCCTCTAACACCTTTATTAACATTACCTGCTCCCCCCTCTCTGTCAGATTTATACTGTTATGGATTGTGTCTCTCTACTCCTCATCCTTTAATCTCTTTTCTCTACCTCCCTCTCCCATGGCACCCTCCTCTCCACTTTCTCTCCTTACCTGTCCTTGTGCGGTCACACTTAATCCTTTTCTCCGGCTCCCTGGTTGTACTACAAAGGTTCTGCGGGGGCCTCAGCAGTTTTCTTAATTAATAAAGTGATAAGAGTTTGTGTCTTATGAAACTGCCTTTGCAATACTCTAACAAGGTGATTAAAATCAGGGTAAGCTAATATCTGCACGTTGCACGGTTGCGGTATTTAAATTTGAATCATCTTAATTTGTGCAGGTGCCATTAAATTATATTTTTGAAATTAGTCCATGAATTTTACTCTTTAATTTCTATTTCATGAAAACCTAGATTATTGGGAAAACAGTTATATTTATATATATAGCAGCTGTGGCTTAGGGGGTAGAGCGAGTCATCCACAAACCAAAAGGTCGGGGGTACGATCCTCTTGTCCTCATTCAGAGAACGTAACTCAACCCAAAATGATCCAACGTCTGCGTGTATATCGGAGCTATATGTGTATATATTGAATAGCTGTTTGTGTGAATGAGACTTGTATGTGCTTTACGTGATTGATACGATTAGCAAAGTGCTAAATGAATACAGTACATTTAGCATAAAACATCTGTAAACATCTAAATCAATCTGGAAAATCCTCCTCATGTTTGTGTTCCTCTATATAGAGCAATAAGAAGGCCAACAGTTTTTTATCAATTAGTGCAAACACTATGTAGTAAGGCCCAATAGCAAACAGCAATTTCTCCTGAAAATCCAGCTGTAACTTCTTCAGTATCTCTCTCCACGCGGTCGTACTCGGTCATATCATTAATAACAACAATTCCAGCCTGTTCACACCCGACACAACATCTGTCTCCATCAGCCCCTCAGGACCTATCAGCACCACTCCGCCTCTTTACCTCTCATGTCTCCTTCCACCCCAGCACACATCATTTGTCTGTCTACCTGTGGCCCCGCACTCGATTCCACCCGCTCTAACAACCTCTCATCCCCCTTTCAGCACCATCATCAGACCCTCTCGCCGCTCTCATCCCACTCCTCTTCCCCCTGTCTCAACCTCCCACCTTAATCAGTCTACCTTTGCCTAAACCCCTCTTATCCCTCTCTTTCGCCCACCCATACGCCCTGTTATTTTGCTTTCTCTCCAGTCTGCACAGAGAGAAATAGGAAGCACTAACCCATCCTGCCAATTTGGCCTCATTCACACCTGTCTGTGTTTGTCTGAGGGTGTCTGAATGTGTCGTGATGCCAGAGTTTAACCGGTATGAATTTCTGAAGATGATATTTGATGCCATGATTAAGTATTTTCCCTGTTTGGCAGGAAAGAATGGAAACTACTGAAATGGACTTTCAATCATACTCTTAGTTTACCTCTGTTCGTTTGTTTGTTTCTAAGCAAGATTACGCAAAGAACAGATTACTGCAAAATTTAAGGGAAGGATACAGTATGGGTCAGGAAAGAAGCCATTAAATAATAGTGCAGATCCGGATAAGGGGACTATCAGGCTTTGGTGGAAGTACGCGCTCTACTGAGTGACATTTTAGTTCTTAAAGTTTCCATTGTGTAACCCCCCGAAATCTTAGACCCTTAACAACCCATAATAGTTAAGTTAGGGAATAATGGAGGAAGTCCCTTTTGCAAGATGCTACAAAAAGCCTTTGTCCTACTTTATAATTTCAGGATTATAAGCAGCAGTGTGTAAATTATTGCTGAAAGGAATTTATCTCATATTTTTGAAACAGAATAACAGCACGTTGCACACATCACAGAAGAAGAAACAAGAATCCTTGTGTTTAAGTGGTAAACAGACAATAGAAGAAACAAAAGCACTTTGTCTTCCTTGTTGTTCTTGCTCCTTATTTTGAACTGAGCTAAAATACCAAAGGAGTCTCTATGATGTATCGATCCTTCGATAGGATGATTGATGGACATGCTCAGAGGGAAAAAACGCTGGTATTGGCTATGGATGAGACAAACTGGAGGATTTCTGCTCTCTCATAAAATTGTTGCATGCCATTGCCCACCAGTTGTTTCAAGAAATTGAAATGTGTTGCCACGTCCGCACAGCGCTCTCCTTCTTTCTTAAAACGTCTTTCTCTATCTTATTCCCTCACTCACAGACGGTCCTCCCCGCGGCTGCGTCTTGGGCCGCAGGGTTTCTACGGTTACCAGCCGAATCTGGAGCACAGTCAGTGTCTCGTCCCACTCCTCCTGAATAATTAAACACTTTTTTTTTCTTCTTCTTTTTTACTGCCTCGCACATATTGGCAACCGCAAATCAACACATCAATATTCAGCTGATTGGTTTTGACGAGTTGTCGGTGCAATCACTGCTTCATCAGGACGAGCGAGTGTTGATTGAGGCTGAGCAAAGCAGGGAGTTGATTTATTAACACAACAGAAAGTAAGTGATAGTTTAACATTTTTCATTCATAGTTGTACTGTATCAACAAGAGGGTTTCAAGTGGCATAGTAACGTACAACAGTACCTCCTGATTTCCTCCTTTATCTCAGAACAAGTGGGAGAAGAGAGTAAATATTATAATATAATAAAAATCAAAAAATGTATCTTGGGGCCAGGCATAAGAAAACAAACAGAAGAAGACTTTTTTAATATTTAGCATTTTTAGAACTAGTGCCGTGTTCGTTCAGTCTGGAATGGGCTGTTTGTTGTGGTCTGTGGTGATGCTGGTTGAGGTTTTCTTTCTGAAACCGTAACCTGCAGTGATTGTGCCGCGGCAGGTAAAGACCTGCTGCAGGACTCAGAATCTGTCCAGCTGCTAAACAAAGAGCTGTTCACCTGTTCATTCCAATTTCAGTGAAGCTCAACTCAGGACGCTGAACCCCAAAGTGGAGAATCAGTTGCCGTTATCGTGAACGTCACTTATGTTGAGCTGCTACAGAGCACCAAATTCATTACTGCACCTCCTTGGGCCTTTAACAATACACCTTCCAAGTGAGAAGTCGATAAGATAAACGGTTCGCGAGATATTAGAGCTACAGACAGAGATTTCTGGGATAATTTCTATACTGAGTGAAATCCAAACAAATGACCTTTATTTATGGTTTGAAGAAGCTGTGAAGAAGGATGTGAATGTACAGTAGTGTCGGTACATGGGTTGTATCAGTGGAAGGTTTGTCTCAATGCAATTCATTGAAAGTGAACTTGAACAAAATAAAGAATTTTTCTTTTTTGCCCAAGAAGAATAAAGCCGGAAAGCTGATAATAAACTGGACATTTCTAGAATCAAGATTAAAGTTGAACTTTTAAGAATACGTCATGCTAGAGCAACAAATTGCCTTATAGGTGAATTGGTGAGCTTGTACTTCAGAATGGTGAGAAGTAAATTCTTTCTCCTTTAGCACATAGACACAGTGAGTTAATCAGATTCCCCTCTGGCAGCTCACATAGCTGCTCACTTCTCTAACTGGATTTGATGAACCAGAGGAGTTGAGTTAATTCTCAACATTTTGACATAATTCACAGAATAGTATTTCGTGTTTATTCTTGACATTTCAACGTTATTCTTTCAATACTAAAAGAAAAATGCCTGACCCTAATACTCCTCCTCATAATAGGAGATTTGAATCTTCGGGATCTCCTTTCTTTGAATTCATACATGGATTCGACGATTGCTGGAGTTGCACTCGGCGACTCAGAGCGCAGCGTCAGAAGCTGCACGCGCTCATTGACTCTCATGGGCCTTTCACTCAATGGCGGACTAGTGGTAGGAGGATTTTACTTCAAAATATGGTAATCCCTGACAGCAGCGTGCTGCAGAGACACTCGGCTGAAATCTGAGTTAAGGAGCGTACAGCGTAAGCCCCTGGAAATATGGAGCAGCGTATTTAATGAGGTTAGTGACACTTGAGGAGTAAAATGGAGTGAACTGGTTGTCACTGGGTTTTTTTTTACGTGATGCTCAGATGCCACAGTGACCCCAAATTCTAAATTCCTTTACAGTACGACCTTTTGCAGATGATGCTGCACTCTTTACTCCTGCTTTTAAGCTTATCTTTTATTTATTTATTGTGATTTTGTTGCTCTCTGGCACATTTGGTACTGTTAGAGACGATATCATTGTCACCACAATGATAAATATTGACTCTTTTTTTTCTAATATTGCTGTTAGTAAATTCATCACAAATTAATAACGATCATCTCCTCTTTCCTCGCTCTCTGCTTTGTTCTGTCATTTCTTTTTGCTTTGTCCCTCTTCTGAAAGCGTTCTTCAGGAAGGAATTAGAATTTGTCTCTCACCACTTAAGAAAGATAAAAAAAATTGTTTGACTTAAGCAGCAGCCGGGACTTGTGCTCGCAGGCTCACTGTTTGTGTGTGTGTGTGTGTGTGTTTGAGCAGAGAGAAGGGGGAGGTGGCACGTGTCTTGTCAGATCCCGAAAGGATGAATAAGAAGCTAATCTCCCTCTTCCAGGGAATTCTACCAGTGATGTCTGAGACAGTCCCGTCTCAGAGGGACTGAGCGAGTGCAGTGGAGTGTGCTCCCCTATCTCTACAATGGGATGATTTTAGAGCACACCTCACTGTTATCTCAGCATTAGATAGATATATGTGAACAATACACACACACTTAGGTGTGCACTTACTGACATGTGCCAGGGATAAGTCCCTTATCCTCCTGCGTGTGGACCACTGAGCCTTCCTGCACCTCGTCCTGATTCCCATGGTATTCACCGTGTGTTTTTTAAAATCTTTTGAAGCGGCTCTGCAACGAGGGAGCTGCAGTGTTCGTGCATGCATGTTTGCGGGTGTGTAGTCAGTGTGAGATTGTGAGGCGTGCGGAGACTTGCTGATAAAACCTTCTCCAGGATTCCCATGGTAGTCTATTTTGACTTGTGAGGAATGAAGTCTTTCCCATTCAGAAATTCCTTTGTCTGCCCCCCCAGAGAGAACGACTTCACTCCCTTGCCTATTGGGGGGGGGGGGTACAGTACAGTATGTAAGAGCTGCGGGAAGAAGGCCTGAGGGAAGGGTGAGTCCTGCTTCATGGATTTTGTGGCACGGTTGGTGGGGGGGGGTCGTGGGTCGTGGTTCAAGAGTGCGGAAGAAAGGTCAGGGAGGTCGGTGTAAGGCTGAGAGCTGATCTGGTTACAGTCGCGTCTAGACTGGTCGCTTCTGTTTCTACCCTCAGTGTCTCTTTGCGGTCGGGTTATTTTCTGTCAATCACTCATTGGGAAGTCAGGAAGGACATAGAGGAGAAACACAGCATGAAGCACTATTATTTAAATAATTAAAGGCTACAAGTAACCTCACAATAGTTTATTGTCAGATCTAAAGAGACGATACAAGCGTCCAGGCTTTAGGGCGAAGCCTCCCATCATCTAGTTGTTATAATCTGATCTAAGACACCATATTTATTCCATTTTAAACAGGCGTGGGACTCTTTGAGGATATTAATGTGTGACACAAAGTGACTGTCGGCTACACAGAGGAACTGAATAAAATCCTCGACTAAGAGCTAAATTTCATTTTAACAGCAAAACCTCGAGGCTGAAACAACACTTTCATTCCTCGGGGATGGGAAACCACGTCATCCTTATCCATATTTATGGGTGGAGTCTTGTTCACATGATTTTTTAGCTGCACCAAAGACTCAATGTGCCGCTGTCTGTTTGTCAGCAGGATTACGCAAAAAACTACTGAATGTATTTTCATGAAACTTGGTAGAAGGATGGGACTTGAGCCCAGAAAAAACCTGTCAAGACAAAGGAGCATATTTAGGAAACTGATATATATGAGTGTGTGCATTTTGGTGCAGCTTGATTGAATTTAAGGGGCCTGCTTGTCCTTGGTGCTGTACTAAATGTCATCCTAGTTGTTCTTTAAAACAGCCATTTCAAAATATAGCCACACAAATCAAGATGAATTATTCAAAGCCATATCTTATTGATGACGGGTTATTGTCTTTTGGGAATGACGGGTATTTAACAGTAGTGCTTAGCGATTTCATAATCTTAAGTCAGTGTCTGGTCTCAGCAGCAGTTTCAGGAAGTGCCGCAGACTATGACAGGCTGAGAAAAGAAAAGAAAGCAATGAGACAGGTTCTGTTTGGCACAATCCGCGGTACAGTGTCGCACAGTCGTGCATATTCACGTCATGCAAGGTTTCAGTCTGCAGAGCTGAGCCGTGTGTCATGTTGGGTGGAGCGGTGAGACAGGTGCAGAGATGAAAAGATTGGCGGTGGCGATGGAGAAGGGGGGGGGGGTAGCAGGGTGTTCCCGCTCCGTGGCTGTTCTGACAGGCCTTTGGTATTTTTCCAAAGAGTATGAGAGCATGTGTGTGTGAGTCAGAAAACCTGCTCGTATTTCTCTGGGGATTGTGCAGGTGTGCGTAACTGGAATCACATCTGCCCTTATACCGCTGTGCTGGAATGCAGCTACCTGCCTGTGTGTGTTTTCATGTGTTAGGTGATAGACGTGAGAGCCTATAGTTGTTGAGCATCTTTGAACGCAACTGTGGCAATGTGAGTCTGAGAGCTCCAGTCTGACAGCGTCGTAAAGTGACACTTCCAGAGACAAAGCTCAGCCTCGTATTCTTGGCATATGATAGATTTTGAATCTATTTGAATCCAGAAAGTCTGAGTTTTATGGTTAGTGATAAGTTCAGTAAAAATACGGTTAAAAATACAACCACAATGTGTTTTCTAGAAAGATATTTTTAGAGTTGTTCCTCCTCTCAGTGTGTGTCTGTCTGTGTATGTGTGTGTGTGGTGATAATGCTATGGCTGCTGTTGTCTAGGCCATTGTGTTAATACACTCTGTCAGTGTGTTAATATACTGCAAGAATGAGAGCGGGAATGAGAGACTGAGCGAAAGAGCGCGAATAATTATGTTTCCCCCCTTTTGTCTCGACTCCCTCAATTAAGCCTGAAGAGCGGCAGCCAGAGCACATGTCTACTTATCCACTTAAAGCTCAGAAACAATAGGACCCCCCAATGTCTCTCTATCTCGCTACCTCTCTCTCGTTCTCAGTTTTTTATCTCCTCCTCCCTGTCTCTCTCACTCTTCCATATCAAACTTCCATTCATAGCCCAGCCGCCCAATATGTTTTCTGTTTTCGTCCTTTCTCCCCTCTCTTGTCTGCACGAACCTCAGTGTGTTCCGCCGAGGGCCTCGCCTCACCTCTCAGCTCTACGTGGATTTTACGAAGTGCAACCCCCTCCCCTCCTCCTCTCCTCATCACCCCCCCCTCTCTCCGTCTTCCCGTGCCTTGCTGCAGGGCACGGGAAGAGGTAAAACGAAGAGACTAAACATTTTAGACTGTACACTGCCGGGGGAGAGGCAGCGGTTGGATTTCCCTTGTGTTGTGTCAGGCAGAATTATTCTGTTTGTTTAGCTTGTGTGTGTGTGTATATGTGTGTGTGTTTAGATCCTCTGCACTGAACTCACAACCAGATATATAGATGAATCATATGGCTCAGAAACAGTGATGCACGGTTCATGCAACCTGCCGCTCTCACTACTTAATAACCAATATTTAATTAATACGCTTAATTATTAACAAAGTAAACTGATGCCAGATTTAAAAGGGAGATAGGCCTGACTCCAAATCAAATATCCAGCACCTGCCGAGCATTATGTGAGGAGGCTAATGTGTGTGTTGTGTTTGGGGGGTGGGTGTTCAGCATGTGGGCTGAGATAAATCTCATCAGGCAGAATGGAGGATGGAGGATGGAAGACGGATGAGAAATAAAGATCGAAGCAGTAGGAAGAGGAGGAAGAGGAGGAAGAGGAGGAGAAGTATCAGGGTCAAGTTTAGCTTATGTAACTGTTTCCCACAGCAGGGGTGAAATGTGCTGCAGTGGCTAAGTTTGAATACACACAAACACAAACACACTCACTCTCACACGCACACAATCGCATGTGCAATGTCAGAGCTGACCTCGGAAAAAATGTGCTGTTTATGGTTTCCATGCATTTATATTTTCAGCGCTTTCTCTTGTTGTTATTTCTACTCGTCCTCATCTGAACTCTCATGTCTATAAACATATTAACAGTGTTTTCTGATTATTATCAATAATAATGTAACTGAGTGCTCTGAGTTCTTATAATTAACAGGACAAGGCCTGGTCAAGTACATCAGGAACAGCTTTACGGACACTTAACATCTACTCAAACAGAGCATCAGGCATTAAACACAACAATGGATGCTGTAGTCAGTCAGATGGGTCAAAATAACATTATAATCATAACAAACACTAGCACTTCAGATCCTAGGGAACAAAGTGATTATGCTCTTAAGAAAAGTGACGTCAGATGTTAAACCAGATGTGAAATATTGAAACAGGCCAACATCTACTTTACAACAGATAAAGACAGTTTATCACTTCCGCCAAAAAGGTTATGTGTTTAACCCCCATGTCCGACGGTTTACCACGAAACTTGGTGAAGGATCTGGATCAGGGTGCAGATCCTGGAATTTGACATTTTCACCAATTTCCTTGAGAATAATTCATGGATCTTCATTAAAAATATCTGCCATATCTAAGGAACTGAAAATAATAATAATAATAATAATAATAATTATTATATATTTTATATATTCAGCACCTTTCATTCATAAAATTCTGCTCAAGGTGCTTCACAATAAAATAAAACACATGAAATAAGATAGATCAATAAAAACATGTTAGCAATAGACTCAGGATAAAAACATAAAACTAGCAAAAGGTATAAAAAGATTTTTCTCTTTTTGTGTTTTTTTTACATGTGAAAGTTTCTCTTGCATGACTTTTCTGTTTTATTGAAACATCTGAAAAGTGTCTGCAGAAGCCAGTTTCCCAGCTCAACTGCTAAATACCTATCTTAGCCAAGTGAGAAGGATCACACATACAAATTAAAATTTTCTCTGCATAGTTGTGAACGGAAAATATGTGCAAATCTACACGCAAGCGAGGCATGCCAGCACTCGCATACCTTCACACTATACATAGCACATTATGGAAATCATGGTCTACTCTAAGCAGCTCAGGGCTGGTATTAGAGAAAATTAGGTCGTGTTGGCAAGGATCATTTAATTGAGTCTTAAGCAGAAAATCATACTCTGTGGCAGCTTTCATCTTCTGTCATTTCAAGGTGTGTGTGTGTGTGTGCACGTCTCTTTGTCTGCAAGGGAACAAGGGGTGTTTTCTCAAAATGTTTTGTGCACAAGCCTGTACACGCCTGCACCGTTTCTCGTTGCCAATGAGTTTCAGGGAGTAGTTCAAAGAAACTACGTTTTTTTGTGAGTTTTTGTTTTCTCCCGTCGGGCTCAGAAGATTTGTGTGCAGGTTTTGTGCATTTAAATATGTATTCATTGTTACTGACTTGGCCTCACTGCATTTTCTCAGCACCGTCACTGTCCGCAGAATCCCTTACTCCCTTCCTCCCTCATCCCTTCTCTGGTGCCTCTCTTCACCTGCCTCATGTCATGCACCTGGCAGATGCGTTCGTTTCAGAAGTGCGTTCTCGTCTTCCGTCTCCTCCTCTGTGCCTGTTTGACACGTCGGGTCACTTTGAAGTTGTGAGAGCTCTGGACTGAAACACTTCCCTCCCTCTTTTCCTGTTCATCTCAGGGCGAACCGACTCCACCGTTTGAGGATGTGTGGAGGGTCATGCGGTCGGTGAAAGACGACACCACAATGATGTGAGGATGCTGGTGATGCAGATGCTTTAACCACAGGTAGCCACAAAATAGCTGCTTTTATTTTGTCGTGCGTTGTACAATCCTACCAGTTTATTTGAATGTTTTATTTAGGTATGTATCATATTTTAATATAAATCTTGGATTTGTTTGTTTGGATTAAATCATTTGTGAAAACAGGTTTTTGTCTCGGAGAGGATTTTTCGCGGCCTCTCTGCAGGTTGACTCTACACTGAGAACCTGATGGTGTAGCTTTGATTTCGTGTGATTCACAGTCGAGCAAACAACCTGACAGCAGTTGACTCAGCAGCTCCGTGCGCTTATGTAACACACAGCATGAGGTGAAGCTGAGATAACTTAACGATCAACAAAATTCACTGCAGAGGCCACTGCATCCGTTGTTGCCTCAGCCAAGAGAATAAGTGTTCCTGAATGTCTAGATCCAAAAGTACAGAGAGCGACAAAGACTTTTAAATGACCTAAATTCGAATGCAACTTTTAAATGCGTGAGGAAAGAACAAAGTTGCTTTTTCAAGTTTTAAAAGTCCCTAAAAGCTGGGTGGGATTTTGATGCATTCTGAGTACTTAAATGGAACAAAACCACAAAACCTTTAGGGACCTTCTCTGAGATGTTAGTCGTGTTTATTCTCAAAACGAAAATTTTATTCTTTTTTTTTTTTGTCCCTGTGCTACATCGCCTGAGTGTGTTGTCTCAAGCAAATTCCCAATTGTCCAGGTCAGTTAAAGTAGCCACAAATAGACGAGGGAATTTCCACTTCAACTCTGGAAACCTGATCCCTCTCATTTGACAGCTCAGCCCTTACAAAGGACTCACAGAGATCCGGGATACCCTTGATACAGCACCATTAGTCAATGGGACATGAAGGTCAGTGATTTACCTGGTCATGATTTGAATCTCAAAGCCGACAGTAAAGATCAGTCTTTGTTCAGAGGGCAGGACAGTTCCTGAAAGGTTTTTGACAACCTGTAGTTTGGTTTGAAAGTTTTAAGAACAGGTCGTTAATTTCTGAGTAAGTAAAAACAAGCAAACTAAAAGACTTTTGATTTTCCAGTTCTTTTGCATGCTTTTCCACAAATTTTTTCTTTAACAAAACCTGCTTCACAGAATTATGTCAAATACACAATAGAGGTCTAAGAATCTGACTAATGCACAGATAATCATAATTTGATGGTACTCCAGAATTATGAAACTTTTGATACCCACCTGTAAAGAGCCCCAAACCGCAATATTTTTTGGTTTGCATTCTCTTGCAATATTTTGCATTACCTCACAACACCTTGCAGTTGAATAGTGTTGTTTGAACTAAAGAATCATCTGATGGATTACATTAAGGGAGTATCTGCCTTGGAATGAGCTTGATGAACTTCATAAGCAGAAATGTAGGTCACACTCTAAATCACAGATGTGGCACAAGACAAGTTATAAAACAACTAAGTCACTGTTTTACAAACTTAAAACAAGTAATCATGCTCTAGATTTATAATAATGATTTATGATGATAAGAACATTTTTTGATGTCTATGTTTCACAGAAACCTCTTTTTTTTATCTGCAGTTGAATCATGGGAAACGCGGAGAGTCAGAATGGGGACAGTGGTTTCTGTGGCGATGCGACGGGACCACTCTCCCGTAAGCACACGTCCCGCTCACTCCGTCTCTCCAGCAAGCAGCCGATCACCCGCCGCTCCCGAATCTCCTCTTCAGTGAAGCAGGAGCACAGGAACTCTGAAGCTTCAACTCGCTCCTCCAGCACTCCCAGCATCCCACAGTCGTTAGCGGAGAACGGACTGGAACCTTTCAACGCCACAGATGAGTTCGGAGAGTTTGGCATCAACCCTCACTGGACGCAGCGCGTTGCCATGACAATGAGGCCGGAGTCCTATCAGCAAGATGACGACCCGCTGGCCACACCGACTCCTGAAACCTCAGAGGCGGACACCGTTGCTCAGGATGGGGGAGAGGACTCCATGGGAGAGGGGGAGGGAGACGCTGCCGGAGAGGAGAGGTACCTCCAGCGGATGACCGAGGGCCCCAGAGAGGGAGGCAGTTTTAAAAAGAAGCGCTCGAAGTCTGCGGACATGTGGAGAGAAGACAGCCTGGAGTTCTCTATGTCTGACATGAGCCAGGAGCACCTGACCAGCACTGAGGAGATCATAGATGGAGGAGAAGAGGAGGAGGAGGAGCAGTTCACACGCCCCAATGCAGGTGAGGATGGTAAACACAAAAACTATTTGTAACACACAAAGATAAATCAATCCATTATCTATACAGCTTATCCTTTGAGGGTTGGGGAGCTGGAGCCAATCACAGCTGACATTGGGCGAGAGGCGGGGTTCAGTCTGGACGTATCACAGGGCCAATATATGGAAACTAACAACCTAACCCCAATGTGCATGTCTTTGCACTGTGGGGGGAAGCGAGAGTATTTGGAGAAAACTCACACAGACAAGGGGAGAACATGCAAACTCCTCACAGAAAGACCCCAACTGAACCGGGATTCAAACAAATAACCTTCTTATACTTATTGGAATGCTACATAATTAATCCCCAATTTTTTTTCTTGTGTTCAATCAGAAGCATATCCGTTGTTATTGTCAACACCAGTGAAAACTCTGCATATATTTCCATGGAGTCTTATAACTGGCATGTTATATTTCCAGCTTTAAACCAATACAGTAGATACTGAGGTATTTTTACTCAGTATATTATTTTCAAAAAGCATCACTGTAGCTGCACAAGAGACGGACGACTGATGGTTTGATAAAGTGATGGTTTGATTCACTTTACAGATGAGGGGGGGAGGGAGGTGAAAGAAATCACAGAGAGCCACTGAGTGTAGGAAAGAAATCATCTGAGAAAGTCACGTCTACTGATTGAAGGTTATCTGCCGTCCATCAGTTGCAGTTGATGATGGGTTTGTTAGTGTAGCTGGTGCTGTGCAGGAGCTGCAGCGGCTCAGCATCACAGCAGGAGGTAGAGCTGGTACGTTATCTGCTGAAGGTCTGAGTGCTGCCCCAGGTGGTCGGCGGGTAATGTATGGGCTTGGTACCCACATACACACACATAGAAGGACACACACACATATGGTGAAGGGTAAATTACCCATCAAATGTGTAACATAAACAGTAATCAGGATGCACAACCCTCAAAATACACACACTGCCCTGCATTAACCACCTGTGTACATTTCAGGCTCCGCTGAGAGAGCATCGTCTCTGGACCATCTGTGCAGCCAGCAGAGTCCTGGCCTCAGGGGGCAGAGGAGCCGCTACCCTAAAAACCGGAGAGAGGCTGATTGTGGCGGAGATGGAGAGGAGGGGTTGATGTCTCCGACCGAGGAGGATCTTGGCGGCTATGGAGCGTTCACGCTTCCTTGCCGACGGTCCCACTGCCTGTCTGAGGGCTTGGGAGGCCTCGGCATTCCGGCGGCACCGTGCCCTGCTTTCCAGGGACGCCGTGCACAAACTACCCAGGTTGGATCGCGTTTCATTAACTTTTAAATGAATATACAAAGCAAATGAATACAAAATCAGGTTACAAGTCTTTTCCTTCTGTCTCCCTCCTGAAACATAGACCCGTACATGTAGAGAGAGGACCTTGTTTACCAGTAGTATCCAGAAAGTTCAGGCAGTTCACAGGCATGAAAGAGGACACCAGTCAATCCAATTAACATTTTGTTGACAACAGACATTTCCTGTGTGTGCTCATACTCTGCAGTTGTGTGTGTGTTCCTCTTCGTGTATTTTCATAGTGGGAAATTAAAGAAGTCAGATACAAAGTCACTGCGGGGCTACTTGTCTGACGATGGCCTGGTTTCTCCATTCCCCCTCCAGGAATGAAAGCAATAAAGCATGATATCTTCCCTTCCTCATTCACCAGCCACTCACACACTGTAAATACGCACAGACAGGGACACTTGGATCATAATTTACAGGCTTATCTTACAAAAGCAGACTCACTCAAAGGGTAAAAGAGAAAGACGCTGTGATGTCGCACCAATAACCCAGTTAATACGGGATTCAATGGACACAAACAAAACCACATCAGGAGAATTAAGAATTATAAAATGCTTTCAATAATTTCCATGTGTCATGGTTGGAAAAAAAAAAAAAAAAGTTGGTAAATAAAGAAGGAAGTGTGGAAATGGGAAACCAGGCTTTTGTTTCAACTCATTCCCAGAACCTCCAAGCGCCCTTGGATAGCGGTGCACCCTAAGTGCTCATTATAAATTCATCTAGCCAGGCTGAGGGGGATGTTAGACGGGATATAAATAGATCGACAACACGGCAAAAACAAAGAGAAAAAAGAACAGAAGGAGGCTGTGTTTGGTGAAGGAAAAGTGTGAAAGCACAGAAAACCCTGCAGCTTGAAGTGGAAAGTCTCCATGTTGAAGAAATGCACGGCGAAATATGTGCACAAACACACACTAACGCAGCCAAAGACACACATATACAAACATAGACCCAGAGACCCTGTGTGTAGCATGACCTGTCAGGTTGATTCTTGCAACTGGAGTGAAATGACCTCTTGCATTATGACCTCTCCTTTAGACTGACATGATTGGTCATTCATGCAGTGCTCACTATAGATTACTGTTACGTTTATGTGTAGTTTCACCGGTGCAATTGCATATTTTTCTATCCAGACACATCAGTTTCGGTACATACATTAATAAACCATGAGTAAACCTGTTGTATTTTTGGCCGACAGGACATCTCTGCTATTTTGGGTGAAGGAAGCGAGTATGGCGACAGTGGCATCGATGGCGTCACCACGGAGATAGACGGGGACGGAGAGCTGGTGTCACGGCGCTGTAAAGCCATGTCGGCCTCCTTCTCAGTGTACTCGGCTACCGAGAGCAGCGTCTTCAACGGCAGCGACAGCGGAAGCAGCAGCGCCGGAGGAGGAGAGGGAAGAGGTGGCGAAGGAGGAAGGGGAGGAGTGTACGAGAATTTCCGGAAGGAGCTGGACAATCAAGCCTGGGTTAGTTACTTTTTCTATGTGTGTGTATGTGCATTTTTTTCCCTTCAAAATATAGTAAAGTATGTTTCTAATTCCTTCATCTTGCTATGACCCCCCCCCCCCCATCAGATGCCGGGTCGGGACTGCCTGGAGGAGGCTGGGTCGGCTGTGAGTGATGAGCAGAGCAGCAGCACCCTCAGCAGCGCGTATCCATCGGACGCTCTGATTGGCTGTGCACAAGGCACGGTCAGGAAGGCAGGAGCTCTGGCCGTGAAGAACTTCCTGGTTCATAAGAAAAACAAGAAGGTGGAACCTGCAACGAGGCGCAAGTGGAAACACTACTGGGTTTCTCTGAAAGGTGATGCATAGACAGACATCGATAGTTTTCAATGGAGAGTTGACAGAAAGTTTTGAGCAGCAGGTTTCCATCCAGATCCAGATTCAAACAGGACAATGTGATTACAAGATGTTGAGCACATCAGGCCCTGACGCCATCGGAACCCTCGTCATGACCTCTTAAAATCTTCTCCATGCCCTTAAATGCTCCTGCATCCAAAACCAAACCAATCGAACATTTCGTTACCGATATCTTTTAGTCTCTAACAGATCCGAGTATTTGATGAGAAAACATATTATTTTTGCCAAAATCCTGCATCTGTAATGTTGCCTTCAGATAAACATGGTAACCTGGCCTGTTTAATCTCTCACTCCCTCTATCCTGTTAGACTGGAATCACATCACATCTTAACACGCTATGTGCCCTTGGTTGTCGCCTCTGCTCTCACCCTTTCTCGTGTGGCCTCACATTGCTTCTCCTCGGCCTCGTCTCTATTTAATTTTACGGCGGCGGCTGTATCTAATCCAATCTCGTACTCTCAAAATGCAGATGCAGCATTTGCAGCTGCATTCCTCCGGCCCCTCTAAACATAAATACATTTAATGTTTTCCCACTATTCCTCCTGAACTCATGTTACATGTTAGCATCAATAAAGGCCCATAATTGTATTTTTATTTTGTTGTTTGTAAATTTGCGTAAGCCTTGTTTTGCCAATTGGTTTCAATAAAAAAAAAGGAATAAATTAATTAAACAAAATTTCTTTCCCCTCCATTTCTATTTTCTGTGGTCTTCAAGGCTGCACCCTTTTCCTGTACGACTCGGACGGCCGCTCGGGTATCGACCTTAACAGCGTTCCCAAACACTCGCTGTGGGTGGAGAACAGCATCGTACAGGCCGTACCGGAACATCCGAAGAAAAATTTCGTCTTCTGCCTCAGCAACTCAGTGGGGGATGCATTCCTCTTCCAGGTGAGAGAGACACTGGTATTTAAAACATGCCTGTGACATAACAGTTGTGTCCCTTTTAAATCAGAGGTGCTCAAACCCATGGTTACGGCTCAAACAACAGAGTCTCGTAAACCATTTCGCAATAATTTCTCCTCAGGGACTTGTGCGTGTGCGTGTGCGTGTGCGTGTGTGCGTGCGTGTGTGCGTGCGTGACATTTAGCCATGTGGGAGATAAGCCAGTCCTGTGTCCATGTGTTTGTTTCATGTGTGACATGTTTAAAGGCCACACTGTCAAGCTCTGACAGTGATCCGCCACTGGGACCATTGTGTAATATTAAAATGTGTCTAATTATATTCATGGCATCTGTCCACGGTGACATTCAGTCAAAGAAACATAAGATAAATGATAAAATGATGATGAGATTAGAGGGTAATGTTGTGATTTCAATTCTTTTAGGTGTCAAGTTTCCTAATTTCCTTCCCTCTTCCCTTTTCTCCCCCTTCCCTTGTCAGACGTCCGGCCAGACGGAGCTGGAGAACTGGATCACGGCGATCCATTCCGCGTGCGCCGCCGCTCTCGCTCGGCAGCATCACAGGGAGGACACGGTGCGACTGCTGCGCACCGAGGTCCGCAAGCTGGAGCAGAAGATCGACATGGACGAGAAGATGAAGAAGATGGGAGACATGCAGCTGTCCACCGTCACAGATGGCAAGAAGAGGAAGACCATACTGGAGCAGGTATGGAGATCTGAGTTATGTGTCAAGAACTAGTCAAATACATAAAGTTGTTGGTTCAGGATGAAAAACAAAGAAATGCCCACCACACACAACAGGAAGTTATCAAAAGACACATGTGCTGCTGATATAAACCAGGTTTGTGATGTGTTGAGCACTACCACTGGAGGTCTTTAGCTTCCACACGACTTAAGAGAAACCCCCTCAGGGTCTTTACAGATGCTCATCTCTGTACCTTTGAACTGCACTAATGCTCTCACACGCTCAAAACTCTGCAATAAATCATCTTTACTGTGTGGCGTCATCCAGACAAAATGTTCCTAGGGAGCACTCGCAACGACAGATGTTTTCAGATTTTCCCGACTGGTGCTCATTTGCAACCACATGCAAGTGCAGAATGCAGAATATTCACAACACATGTCGGACCACACATGTGATGCACACACCAGCAGGCAGGTGAACCTGAAGTCTTTTTCGCTAATTTGTTCATATTTAGTTGCTGTATGGAAACACATCAAAGCTGTTCCAAGATCAGGTTTGTTCACTTTCAGCAGAACATTGCGTGTGGCTTTATTCTCTAACTCAATGCATGTCTGGAGTTGCTGCTGAATGTTAAAGCAACATTGCATTAACGGATGAAGAATGTGCTCGCCGACAATAGGCCTCCCTGTGTGAACCTCTTTACCTTTGTGTGGGGGATTTGGATGACAGTCAAGTTTGAGGAGCAAAAATCCATATCACATAAAAACCTTCAACCTGAGGCTTCTATTACTGACAGCGATATTCTGATATTAACCCGATTAAGATAATAGTCTGAATAAAACACTTCCACATAAGCATTATTTTCTGATTACCTTGATTTGAATAAGATCAGTAGAGCACCTTCCTCCGCCAAGGCCCAGTCGTCCCTCTATGAAACCTCATGTAGATTCACTAGATCCGGATTTTTATTCAGCTCTGCCCTAAATTACACACTGATAGATATCACTTCTCGAACTATGCCTGATATTTAGTTGTTGTGTAATGTTGCAGACAAACAAACAAATGCAGATGAAAACATAACCTCCTTGGTGTAGGTAATAAAAAACGTGTATACATCTCAATCATGTGTATCATAACTACGACCAACGATTGGAGTTATTGCAACTCTGAGTGACGTCTTGTAAGAGTTATCTTTGGACATTTATTATCTGGGACCAGATGTCAACACAAAATGAGTTCACATGAGAAGACAGCTCTCTGATCCATGTTAAAGTCAAGATGCAGGGAAAAAGCTTCTGTATAAAATTTGTATTAACTGAAGCAAATGGATGAAGGCAGGAAACCAGTGCAAATTCAATCTAGGTTGTGTTGCATGGTGAGTGTTCCTGTGTTCCGCCTCCCACGGTCCACCCTGTGATACATTGCACATAGCACAACAGGTCGGCGACTGGTGGGGGCTGTGTTGGTGAGTAATACCTCTCCACAGGGGCTTCAGCACTCCCACATCATCCTCCAACAAACGGCCGAATCACCGTGTAACACAGTGATCTTTTATGCATATATTTTTAAAAACCCTTTTCTTCTCTCTTGTGGTTTTCATCTCTGGCCTTCCCAGGGATAAATGTGGATCTAATCAGCAAAGTTTGCTCATGTTACATAACCACGAATCCATCCCTCTCACTGTGTTTCACACGTCTCCCTCCGTCAGATCTTCTTGTGGGAGCAGAACTTGGAGCGGTTTCACATGGATCTGTTCCGCTGCCGCTGCTACCTGGCCAGTCTGCAAGGCGGCGAGCCCCCCAACCCAAAACGCCTGCTGGGCTTCGTGTCACGTCCCACCAAGCTGGCCATGGGACGCCTGGGCATCTTCTCCGTATCTTCCTTCCATGCGCTGGTACGAATTCCCGTACATCCACTTCCATTCATGCACACACTTTAACTCATTCCACAACTTGCTGCCATTATATTCTTAAACCTTATCAAAGCTCCTTAATCTGAAACTCAAACTCTGCCTCACGGGTCTCTACATGCTGCAGTAGGAATTGCGTGAGAGGTTCACAATTGCCCACTCTCAGTACAAGCCCAGCTTGGAGAGTGGGTGTGTTTATCTGGGTGTTGGAGAGAGCGACTTGTCACTGACACCTACTGAAATCAGGGATTTCTGCATGCCTGACAAATGTGCAAACTACCACACACCGTATGTAGCCTTAAGTTAAAACAATTATATTTGGACATGCATGCAGAAATAAAAGGAAAGGGAATGCACAACAGCCACATATCAGCTTTGAAATCATGTAGAGCTGGAGAGCATTGATCAATAGGTTTTATGTTGGATAACACGCTAGAATCTGCCCACCCCAAAAAAATCCCCAACTGCAGACGAGCCAGAGTCGACTCAAGTTTGGTTCTCTGATGACAGTCAGGAGTGTTTCAAGGGACTTTGGGGCCCTTGGAAAAGGGGACATGGGGGTAATCTCAAAATTGTACATATAGTGCAAACCATGCATACACATGAGTTAATTGTTGTTGCTGTGGATGAATATAAGCTGCCATTCTTGGGAGGGCCTCTCTCAGCTCAGGGCCCCAGGTAACTGTTGCAACGCCCCTGAAGTCAGTCTGAATTAGTGAGCTACCTGTGCAGCTTTAGGCTACAGAAACATTTGTTGACAGCTTAAATTACTAACTAATCGTATACCTTTTGTTCATATTGACACAGGTTGCATATTTGGGCCTTTTCCTCTGCAGCCCTCAGTTGCTTCACACTTTGCACTGACTATGGAAATAGTCAGATTCAGTAGAAACAAATGGAAAACACTCCAGCTGCATGAATTGGCATTGCTGCAAAACCACAACAGAAACGATTCTGTCTCTTTGCTGCATTCTTTCCGTGGTTTGACTGGGTTGTAAACCTTCGTATTTAAATTTTACTCTCTGCATTTTGAACGACTAAAACACTGTTGTCTGTCCTTCACGACTCCCAACAGAAAAAATTAAGTTCAAATTCAATGATATGACAATTCTAACTCCAGCACTGACCTCAAGCTAACCCTGCAAATATAATCCAGATCAAAACAGCCATTTAATAAAATAAAAACCTAACAAAACTGTCTTGCACTCGTCTTTTCACTCTATCCTTACATGGACTTTTAACATCTCAAGGTATCCTATGTACACAATGTACACATTGAACTATATGCACCTGCAGACAGTGTCCTCACGTTGCAACATTCACAACATTCCCCTCGAGAAATAACAAGAAAATGACAACAAGGCATTCTGGACATTTGCTCTCTGCGACTGGGGCTGACGGCTTCAGCCTGCGGGTAAAAGCCAAGTTATTCGCTCAGTGCTCTGCACTGTGCGCATGTCGTAACCTCGAGGGCTCTACAGATGTACAGGATGACACAAGCGTATCATGTGAGCGCGCACCCTCTGCCAAGCAACAACCGGGAAGGGCAGAGTGGAGACAAGCAGGTGGAAACAGTATCTCTGTGGTCCAGCTTCACAGGCAACAAGCCGGTTGCAGCAAACACACACAATCACACATCATAACATCACAGTGTGGGTTTTTTTTTTTCAGAGATTGGTGGATCAATAAAAACTCTGTTAGGAATCTGCCATCCCTGAGGCACTTTCCCACAAACAGGCTTAACACTCTCTCTGCTCTGTTGGCCCCCCCCACCCCTACCCTTTCCTTCTGCTGCCTACACCTCCACTTCCTTTGTCTGCGTCTGTCTCATTCAGACTCTTTCTCCTTATCGGCCATATTTTCCTTCCCACTAGTCTTTCTTCACTATTTCCTCCTCTTTTTCTCAACCTATATCTTGTTATTCCCTCCTGTCTTCCCTCTATAATAACTAGCATGTCCCTTTATCACCCACATTTTAGATTTTATTATTGAATTCAACAATACTAAATAACTGAGCAGATTTTGGAGCACATTTTAGCCACATGTAAACTGCTATATTCAGATTTAAAAAGTAGCACTGAGTACCAAGACCCAACAGTCACTTTGAATTCAATCAATCTGCGCAAGATTCCACACACTCGTAAATATCAGCCTTCTACATATATCACTCAATATCAAAGAAAGAAATAAAGAAATCCCTGGATTCATCCCTTTGCCCTGATCCACGAAATAATTTAATGGGTTCTTTTTTGGCCCATTTCCCATTCTTCCGCCAAGTTTCATGGAAATCTGTTCTATCTTTTTTTTTGCTTAATCCAGCTGACAAACAAACAAAGGTTGTCAAATGTAATGAACTAAATGACAATGAAACAGAGTAAAATTAAGAGCAGAACGTCATAATTAATTAATGAAAGTCTTGTTATAAGACTTGTTTTTTATGTTTTTCTTGCTTTACTTGCTTCAGTAATTCGGTCTATTTATCAGTGTTGTTATTATCTATGTCCAACAGAGACACTGTAGTGAAATAGGCAGTTAAATGTCCTCTTGCGTGCAGCTCGCATGAGACGAGTCTTGAAGACAACCTGACCTATTATGTTTGACGTGTGTGCGTCTCATGAGGCTAGTGAGGAGACCAATGAGCACACACAATTATATAATGTGCTCGCGTGCGTGTGCACATACATACCAGTATGTGCGTCACATTGTGTACGTGTGCACCATATAGTCAGTGAGTCAGAGCAGCTCATGGCCCAGTAGTTCAAAGTGAATTAACCCAGAAATGCCAGTAGTGGTTTCTCCGTTTGTGTTGCACTGTAGGTCAGTGGGGGGGGGTTGAGAGTTTGAAACTGTTCTAGATGTTCCAGTAGCAGATACTGACAATGTGTGATTTTATGTCTTGGTGTGTTTATACGCCTCCATGTGCATTTATGTCTGCATGCAAGAAGTGACTCACAGTGCATAGACTCATCGTACTGCTGTCAGTGTACATATAGCATTTTTTATATTTTATCTCACTTGTCAATCACTATAACTTTTATTGTTTAGTGTCCCTGTATTTGCTTCTATGCATTTTATTTTATTAATTCATTTTAATCTTATTTTTATTTTTTGTAAATCTGCATTGTATGTAGGTGCTTGTATAAATAAATATTATTTAATCAGTAGTTTACCTTAAAAAAAACTGAGTAAATGGAATTAGTATTAAATCTTAAAGGTAATAATACAGAGATCAGCTAAGTAGCACTTGATTGCAATTAATCACATATTTAAGTATTTATACATTAAGCATATTTACTCCAATCAAATGTTAATCACTATAATGTCTCTTAATTACCTAATAGACAATGTAATTGACAACATGTGTAGTCAATGGCTCGCTGGACTCTGAACCTTTTGTAGTTTGCAGGTCATTGAAATAAATCAAAATGAATGAAATAAGTAAAGTTTATTTACAGATATGGATACGTGCATTGTAGGTGGATAAGGTTTTATTCTAACTAAAACAAGAAGTATTTTAATGTATCTATGAGCAGCATGAATTACTCATATACTATGAATGACTTAGCCTGCTCTATGAACAACTTTTATGTTGATTGTCCATAATTAAGGTTCCAATTAAATTCATGTTCTGTGTTATTATCACTGTCACAGGTGGCGGCTCGTACGGAGTGCAGCATCCGGAGGCGAAACCAGCCGATGCCCCGAACCTTCAGCAAACGTCGAAGCCGGTTCTCCTCCCTGTGGGGGCTGGACACCACCTCCAAGAGGAAGAGCAAGGGTCATCCCTCCATCAACCAGGTCAGCTCCATCGTACCACATCCAGGCTGCAAGAGTTTGCATAACGTAGTGTTTGAAGTAGTAAAACTTTACGATAGTGGCTTTAGATAGAAACTAAAAGCATGTGTCAAATAAATAAATACAAATGTAAATGTAGGAAGAATTTAGAGACATAGCAAGTTGACCATAAATTATATTTAATGTAGATATTGGTTTTATTAAGAATGCAGGAAATAAATATATAATGCAGGTTTGAGAGTTGAATAAATGTTCAGTGTAAAGTTCCTTCTAGTTGTGAGTATGATACGTTTAGATGCAGCTGAGATGTTAAATGCTATATTTGTGCGGCTGCAGGTTTTCGTAGAGGGGGTGGAGTCCACGAAAAAACCCTTGGAGCGAATGTTTGAAGACTCCGTCAGTGAGAAATCTGTAAGTACTTAATCGTCTTTACTTCAAAATACAAGTGGACCATAGGAATCCACCTTGTCTTCTCTTTTGCATTCGTCAGACAAAACATTCTCAAGAAGATCTTTATTGTTTCTTTTCTTTCTAAAGACACTTACCATTTAATTAGTGTAACCACAAGTAGGCAAGAACTTCGCTTTCCATTATGTCCCTTGTCCGTCCTGCATCCAAACTAAGATGAATAATGACACTTCAGATACAAAGAATGTTTGTATCTCTACAGTTATTTTCTACCTAAGGCAAAGCACTAAGTTCCTCCTCCCTTTCTCAGTTTGGCATTCACTTCAGAGAACCAGGGCTCGTTCAGCTGCGGGCCGATTCCGTGTCATTGTTTTCCTTTCTCATCAGCCAACATAAAAATTACTGGGGCATCTGATGAACCTTTGTACTTGTATAATGGGTGATGGGCTACTTAAGCCCCCGAGGCCAGAAACAACGCTGGATTTTTCCACCTCTTTTGACTGAGCTGACATCCTTTCGGTGTTCTGGTTCCTCAGTTGGTCGGTTATCTTGGGGAGGAAGCACAAAAAAATCCCTGCACCCTTTCCAGATCAGCGAGCATTTCTTTGAGGTCATTTTTACAAGTTTTAATGTCTTCAGACGTCCACTTCTCTCAGACACGAGCGAGAGGATGAACAACCCTTCTTTTCATTTTCTGCAGCTGTTTCTCCTCCTGCAACAGTCGTCGAATCAGTTGCTTCAGAAAACCTTTGCAGGAGTAACATGGGTGCGCGCTCTCTTTCTTCTTGCTACTGATGACTTGATTCTGACTGTATTCTCATTCTCGACCCTCAACACCATCTCCAGATCAGCGTTGACACATTCCCATTTTTTGTCTTCATTCGCTCCGGGCAATTCCGACTCTATCAGCATCATTGGCTGTATCGACCGGAGGGTTATTCCTGTCATCCAATCCTACTGAGACAAAATTGATCTGATATCTTCAGATCATTAGCTTTGTGATGCTTCAACAAATTATGCAGACGTTTGCTACCAGGGGACCGGACGGTTTCACACCATCTGTGCTCTCACTGGTATCTGTCGTACACACTGCATTGTTCTGACGATTTCAAGTCTTCAGAAAGAAAACCAGATTATCTAAGGCCACCACAGGACTGTAGTTTTCCAGTCGTGCCTCATACCAGGCTGGGTAAATGATGAATTAATATGAACTGTGGGGGAAAATGTCCTATTACCCGTGGGCTGAGCAAGTACAAGCCAGGCAGCTCCATATTTAATGAGAACTGGTTGAAGGAAGCTGAGATGAGGGGGAGAGGGAATACAGGCCTGTGTCTGAACTCAGGAGATAGAAGCAAACTTAACTAGCGCTAACCCGACTCCGACTGTGGAAGCCCCCTGTGGCACCATGGGAGATTGATTTCCTTCCACCCACGCCCAACTTCAGCTGGCAGGGGTTACAGTAAAGAAATGCATTTTGTAGGAAGTGAACTCAGTTTGTCGATGGAGCTGAAAATGCTGCATCAGTGACAAAGATTTCCCGTCGATGAGGATTTCCGGCGAGAATCGTTCAAAATATTTGCATCTGATGGGCTTAGACTTTAATTTTTGTGTTTGTTCTGGGGAATCCCACTGAAGGCAAAGAAGGGAATAAGAGAGTGGGATATTTTGGTGAACTGCCCACCCAGCAGAGGCATCGTACTTGGGCCAGGAGGGGAGCCAGATGGTGCTGAGCAGGGCTGGGGAGTTCAGGGAGTTGGGGGGAGGTACTCGCTATGAGCCCCCCCCCTGGTATGTGTGTGTATGTGTTTTGTTTGTGCCCGTGAACATGTGCATGTGCATTTGTTTGTGCATACAAATACAAAAACTGTCTATATCCACTATGCAGCCAAATCAAAATGTATTGAAACAGGGACCACTCGGCCAGAGCGTTAACCATCTACAGATTGTGTGGCGTGAATGAAGGATCGGGAGGAGGGAGATGATGGAGTGATGCACAGATAGAGGGGAAAGGGGCAACAGAAGGAGAGACAGTGATTAGTGGGGGGGGGTGCGGGGAAAGCGGCAGAGGCCTGAGAGAACAAACGAGGATGCTGCTGTTACTTGATAGCACTTGATAAGGTATCAGTGACAGACAGTGTGAGGTCGAGCAGAAGAGACGAGGCTGACATGGCCGCCAGATTGTCTAAGGTCACGCTGACGGACTGAAAGGTTGGAAGGAATGTACGCACATACTCTACATGTGAAGGTTCCATTGCACATATATGTAACACATACCCACACAGGGAGAAGATTCACAGCATCAAGAGGCTCTCATCAACAACATGAATTAGATTTTGTAATCAGATATTCCAGCTGCTTTCAGGCCACCAGCAGATTCTGGTCTCATCAGTCCAAGCAAATCTGGTTACTTTCGCGAGCAAGAAAATCAATAATGATGAATTAGGGGAATTTCTGCACAATATCTGTGGATAATAGAATATCTGTACCTCTGTCGGGGAGGTTATGTTTTCACCCCTGTTCATTGGTTTATTTCCAGTTGGTTTTATTGTTTATTTGTCAGCAGGATTATACAAAAACTACAAAATACTTTTCTACAAAACTCGGTGGAAAGATGGGGCATGGGCGAAGAAAGATATTATTAAATTTGGGGGCAGATCCAGTATTTTCATTAAATATTTTCAATTGATCCAGATGACTGATGAGTTTGTGCATTTTGGTTGACGTATGTGCTCAACTTATTGCCATTCTAGTTTTTCTCACTGAGCACAAAACCAACTCATCGATGCATAAACCCTCACTTTGTGTGTGTCTATGTTTGTTAACTTCTCAGAAGGAGACAGAGGCATCGGTGAAGAGTCTTCCCCAGCAGAACGTCGACAGCTACATTTGGGTTCCCGATTACCTGACTCCCTCCTGGGTGTGTCTGCCAAACGACCAGCCTGTCCTGGCCATCATACAGCCTGGGGACACGGCGCTGGAAGTCCTCAGCACCATCTGCAAGGTGGGCTGCTGCTGATAGCAACACACACGTTATATCAGTGGAGACTATGTCTTAGCTATGCGAGTCTGTTGCTGCACAACACGTAGGTTGATGATTACAGAACGTTTTACACGATTTGGAACGACAGGTGATGGATGAGCAGCTCGCCCTCACACATACACAAAGGCAGCTAATAAAACTGGTCGAGCAAATGATTTATTTTAACGGCTTCGACAAACACATGAAGTCTTGAGTAACATGTCTCATCAAATTGAACACAGCTCTGTTGAAGAATAATGTTAGTGGTTGCATTAGGATTCTCACCATTAACAGTGTGTTGACAGACAAATATGTAGTCAACATTTTAAAATTCCACTCAGGGTAACAGGTAAAGAAAAGTATGTGAATCTTCTGAGAGAACCTGAGGCATAAAACTGTGACAGGTATTTTTCTAGTCAAACCGAAGAAGGACCGTGCAGATGTCACCTTATCTTAGTTGTTTGCTTACAATAAACACTGCCTGTCACTGTCACACACACACACAACTGTCGTTCCACTTCATCTCCTCTTTTCTCTAATTGGTCTCAGCCGCAGCACGAGAATAATGATGCCTAATGACACGTATACGTTCCACTTAAGGGTCTGTCAGAAAACAAGCTGATCAATGTGGTTGCGTGGGCGATCGGGTGCACACATTCCATAAACATGTCACAAGGAACTGGAGCGTCTAACTCATGCGCCCTGTGTGGTAGATGTATGCAGAATTATGTGGGTTACATACATGAGTTCATACATGTAGGACTTTCTCCTGGTCTCAGTGGATGTCATGACGTATAGAGTGTGGTAAAGAACAGAGTGTTTTGATAGTTGAGATTATATTTTGTAGCATGTGATGACAGGGTTGGTGTTAAAATCACAGGAAGAATAAATCACAAGTTGGGGTTAAATGGCATCAATTAGAGTGATTGTGTCTCTAATTTTGGAAAGCAGCATTTTCATCTGTGTTTCTTCTCGTTTCTCTTCTGTCTCGTTCCTACAGACCCACAAGATAGACCGATCCAGCCACTACCTGCGTTTGAAAGTGTGGGTTGACAACAAAATGCTCTTCTATGTTCCTCAGCTTGAAGACGACGTCTCAGATCTGGTGAGGAAATGCACGATTAAGGACTGTGGTAATAGATTGTGACATAAAGGAGTAAATATCCAGATGCACAACCATGAAACTACAATATCAAGTAATCAGATATGATGAGAATACAGTAACAGGTTTTCTTAGAAAGGAAATATTTTCGTGGCAGGAATAGTTTGTAATTCTCAGCGATATGGTCGATAAACACCGTGAATTTATATTACTACACTCGGCTTTGCTGTGGGAAAGACTATGGATAACATGGTGTTTCCAGGGTTATTCTCTACTCAGCAACTCTACTCTGAAATTAAATTATTGTGGGATTCCTTCATATTGGTTGTACTAGACTTAGGTTTTAAATTTAATTCATTATGGTCATTAAATGTCTTAAATTTAACTTGTTTTAATGGGCAGAAACCCTGAATTATCATTATGTGACAATTAAAACAGATTTTTACATTTTTGTGTTTTTGCTATATTACAGTCTCAGCTGAGACCCCAATATTCCACTTGGAATTCGGGGTCATCACCTCATTATTAATTCATTTGCATTTCATTTCTTGCAGAAATGGATGCAAGCTTGTGCATGTTTTATGATTTGGCTGCAGATTTGAGCTTGCAATGCATTCAAAATTCCCTGAATGCAAAAGACACATCATCGCATATATGATATAAATTATGCAAAACAGCATTCCGACTATATTGTGTGCAGTGTGATCTGTGCACGTTTGTAATTTTCTTATTATTCACATAAACAATCAGTCATTGCAACAACAAAACAAAAAAAACCTCACCTCCACATTAATCTGCCACCGTGAACCCAGAAAGGAATTCTCCGTGTGACGGTGCTGTGTAGGTGATTCGCTGAACTCGTCTTCTCACAGAACAATCACTGTATTTTCCTCAAGAGCTCTTTTATCCTCCTGCTTTGATCAGTGACTCATTCCACCCTCTTTCATCCTCCGTGTATGATATCACATTATTATTTCCTCCACACTGAAGCTCATAGCACACTGCGGACTTCTGTCCCCGTCTGTTGCTTCATACACACAGCTGTGTCTATGCTCTGGCCCGCTGTGAGGTCTGACCCCCGTGTGTGAGCACCCACTCATTTTACAGACTCGACCTGGAGTGTGACCCCACAACCTTCAAATGGAATTGCTCTGTTAAGGAGCCTGAATAATACATGAATCTGTCCGTTCTTTACTACGAGCGATAACATGACCTTGACACGGCTATTGTCAATTAAAGGTAATTTTCTTGTGTTTGCAGGTCTACAAAGAGATTGAGATTTGCCCCAAAACAACCAAGATGATAAGTTTTGACAACGCCGAGTCCTTCACCATCGGATACGGTACGCTGAGACAATAGCCCCAATTTAAATCAGATTAACTGAGTTCCTGTCACACTCTTAAATCCGGTATCAAATTGATTTTGTAATGGGCTTCACTGAGTCATGCTCAGTTAATGACTGAAGAGGGTACGACCCGGGCTGAGTATCTTAAGTGGATCTAATTGCGCTGTAGTTATGCTGCAGCAGTGCACACTGTCAAAATACGATATTTCACCGAGCTGTAAAGGAATTAATGACTGAATCTCTTCTTTTGCATCTGATTATCTGCATCTGTAGGTTTTTCTGTGGCTGTTATAGATGAAGATGGGACGCAGCAGCTCCACATTACAGAAGTGAAAGAAGGAGGACTGGCCTCAGCCAAAGGTGCGTATTTCTTTACCAAACCTTAGGTGTCATTTACTCCACTTTCAGTATCCTGACAGCTGATATTCATAAACAGCTGAATCTGAGAGCCACAGTCGGTATGTAAAGAGTATGTGAAAACTGGGAACACGCAGTATTTCTTTCCCGAGCTGACATTTCACACATAACACTCAAACACCTGACCTGGGAAACACCTGATCCCACATGACATCTTATCAGTGCAGCTTTGTGTGACTGCATCGCATCAGTTACTGAGCCAACACAGCAACATTACCATGGCTTGAGAGAGACGCCTGGTGGCTCAGAACAGAGGAGAGAAGAGAAATGCAAACTTGTGTTGAGAGACGTTGGCTTTTGCATCCATACTTTTATGGTTTTGTTTTAAAATGGTGTTTTAAATCTATAATAATCTCCGTCCACACATTCTAAGACACCTGAAAACAAATTTCACATGACCATTCACGTACACCAGGCATGTGCATGTTGGCATTAACAGACGTCAGATTGTTTATTTGCAGTCTGTTGCTTTGTTACAGAAATACTAGACACGAATAAAAGTAATGGTGAAAAGTACGAGCAGGGATTGTTTTATTGGACACATGACAAGGTGAAACTTTAGCAGATTCACAGTGTTTTGCTTTGCACTGTTGGTGATCCAATTGTGGCTGAGAAGAACCAATCAGGAAGAAAAGCTAAAGCCGGGCCACCAACGTTTTTATATACTTCTATATTTTAGACACTCCAGAAAAGCCGTAAACGTAGCAACAATTGTGCATTTTGGAAATATAAATCACCACTATATAGCAAGGATTTAGCCGTAGCGCACAGAGATGATCATTTGCAGCCAGTAACGACCTCTAACATCAGTATGTCAACATGATATGAACCAGCAAGTACAAAAATAAAAAAGGTTAAGTGAAAACCCAAATATCTTTTATTCAGTGCATGTAAAAAGACTTATTTCACCTGTCTGATACGCTACGTAGCCAAGATGTGCAGAAACCTTGATCTAGGGATTTTAAAAAAAAGAGGAGGCTTGCATCAGTGATGTGAATTTATGGTTTGTTTGTTTTCTTCCTGGGAGCAAAGAAGAAAAACATCCCTCCATTGTCTGCTTCTGAAATGCTGTGTGACCAGTCGGGTCCAGAGATCAACCCCCATTCACAGCTCCCCATCTTTTAACACAGCCAGAGAGACCTAATGGGTTTGAGAAACACACGGCAGCTCTGTAGATACAACTCGAATGTATAGAAAATAACACACCCCCATTTATTGTGCCCCCAGCATCACACCAAGGTTACTCAAGTGTGAGATTGTGTCCTCTAGTGTGTTAGCAATCTGAAAAGCTGCTAGAGAACAGAACTGACTTTCTATCTCCACAGGCTAGAGAGGAAAACGGCTCGTGGCATCCAGACAACACAAAGCACGTTTCTGGAAATATTATACTATATGTTGCTGAATCAGAGAATTAGGTTGTCAGGCACAACATTAGTGGGTCCACGTGCACACTGGGATGAGCCAGTGTGTGTGTGTGTGTGTGTGTGTGTGTTTTACTATAAGAGAGGAGGATGAATGGGGTGTGCGAGATCGAGCTTGAATTTCTGCAGGGGATACTACGCAGAAACCAGGCCAACCACTGGACAGGGAGCCCAAAGGGTCTTTGCTCATCTCTTTTTCTTTTTCCCACTGCTCCCCCTCCCCTTACACACACACACACACACACACACACACAAACATTATTTGTCCAGAGGCGTTATCACTCTCTCTGTCCAATAAAGACTCTGCTACAGCTGACATTTCACATCCCAGACAACTAGGTCATAACTTAGGGCTAAATTGTGTGTGTGTGTCGGTGTACGTAACTGTGTGTGTGTGTGTGTGTGTGTGTGTGTGTGTGTGTGTGTGTGTGTGTGTGTGTGTGTGTGTGTGTGTGCTTGGTTATTGCTGCATCCAGTGCATTATGAAAGCCATATTACAGTAGACGCTATAAAAGAAGACACTGAAGTCACAAATAAATCATGTGTGACTGTGTTAACGTAGCTCTGCAGCGAGGTGAGCGCGCCGCCGTCAGAGTCTAAACAGCTGTCACAACCAATCAGGTCTATGGAGCCAGGCTGACTGCTAATTGGTCGCCTGATTGACCGCTAATTTACGATTAATGGACCCAGGCACAGGTGGTCGAGGGGAGCGGGGAGCGGGGGGGGGAAAGCCTCAATCTGAAGCTGCGTTCGAGTGAAGTTCAAGGTTTCTTTGTTGTATATAGCGCTTCATACTATAGATTATATATGTCCTGACAGGGACAGGAATAGACAGGCATCGCACCCTCCTCCTCCTCAAACTCATCCAGTCTTGTTAAATCAGTTGTAGCCTGAAGCGAAACAAGCTGGCAAGGATGCATATTTTATGTATTGGAACACATTAGAGTCCCGACATGATTAGCCACAGTATGGCACTAAAGTTGTGTTTGTGTGGATCACACTTTCTACCTATACAAGCAGATTTTTCACATTTCTCACTCTCTCTGTTTTATCGTTTCATTATCTCCCAGGTTTGCAAGCAGGGGATGAGATCCTGTTGCTCAACGATAAACCTGCGTCTGCCCTCCAGATGGAGGACATGAGGGCTGCGTTTGTGAACCAAGCGTTGACCTTGTGCGTCAGCAGCCTGCCCCCGCTGGACCCTCGGGTGCTGTGCTCCGTTCCACCGCGGCGCTCTGATGGGGAGCAGGACCCGACCACGGACATCTTCTCCCAGAGCCAGGGTAACACTTCCTGTTTGTATAAGTTGTTAACATTTGGTTTTGAACAATGGGGAGTTTCATACAAACAGTGTCCTCTAGTGACAAATGTAGTGAGCTTCTTTAAATTAGCAGTTTGGTCTGTTGTGGACCATCAATTCAAGCATGAAAGTAGATATTTAACTATAATTTAGATCTTTCTACTGTAATTAAAATCAGATGAGCATCATCCACTATCCACACTTGTTCAACAGTTGGTGGAATCGTAAAGAAAGAAAACCTTTAGATCACAGAATCTGAAATTGCACAACGCTTCCCTTGTCCATTCAGTTTTTATCCTGGTTATTCGTCCTGTATGATCACAAACCCTCTAAATCCCAAGTTTGTGCGTGTCACAAAGGGAGAACGCAGCTCGTGATGTATCTTTTCAAGCATAGAAGGTGAAGAGGGTGATCTGCTAATTATGCATGGATGCCGTCTTGTAACTAACCTGCAGGCAGCCGCCAGCTTTACTCTGACCTGCTCTTTTTATCTGCACAAGGGCACCATTTGTATTCCTTATAAATTGGGGCTCGCAGTGTGCAGGCTGACAAGCTGGCATTGTTTATACAGGGACTCAGAGGAGTATGAATATTAATAGGAATCGTTCAGCAGTGTGGGGCTGTCATTGTGTAGGATGCCGTTCGCAAAAGGGTCAGACGGGGAGTAAAAAAAAAAACACTTCAGCAGACAGATGGAGGTTATCCATGATATCATGCCCAAGAAGAGATGCTGCACAAAAGATGTCGTCAGCACAGGGGAGACAAAGTGGAAATAACCAATTTCACACTGCAGTTAGAAGAAAGACTCAGGGTTATAGAGATGGTTTACATTACTAACACAAGGAGAAGGCTGTTCAATTACTTGTAACATAGAGGAAGGTGAAGAAAGAAATATCTGACGTTAATGATACATACCTGCAGGTTTACTGTTTTATAAAACAAGTGTAATGTCCAGAGGTAGAACTGCACATTCAGATTTCTTTAACACTATTAACCCAGAGATTCAAATATATTAGAGCAGCTTGAGATGTGGATTTAACAAACAGAGCTGTAACTGAGAGCCTCCAGATATTTAGCACACACAACATATATAAATGTGCACTTGCTCCATAGTGAGCTCTGTTCTTTGTCTTTGCAGAGGAAATCCTGGATGAGGTATCAGGTTTGACAGTGGAGAGCCCAGATATGAGTTTGCAGGAAGGACCTCAGCCGACCCTGCAGAGCCCCGGAGACAATCAGGAAGACAAAACAGGGGCCGGACAGAAGGTGGGACATACAGAGACACAACTTTATGTACACACACCAAAGCAAACAAACAGCACCACACATGCAACAGAGCACACACACGACAGATGTGTTGTTGTGGACGAAGACAAAGACCAGCAGCTTTGGTGTGTGTGTGTGTGTGTGTGTGTGTTTGTGTGGCACCTGTGAATCAGTGCTGGTGTTTTAAGTGGCTGACTACCTGCATTGACATATTGTTGTTTGTCTGCCTCCTGTATTGTGTTTTTTAGTTTTACTACTACACAGGACACACTGATCAACAATCCTTTACATTCTGGATACACATTTGAACAAACTTTATGAGCGTAGAAAAACCTGTGGCAGATCTTAACCTAAATATTTCTTCAGCTGTGTAAGATATTTGTGTGTCTCTGAATGTGCGTGTGTGTGCAGCATGAAGCCAAAAAGGGAGATTGTGTGAGAGGCTTTTTTCTTCATGTAATGCGTTTGACCTTTTTACTCAAAGGCTAAGACAGGAAACACAATCGTGTAAGTGGTGTCACGCGCATGCAGCCGTATTGCACAGAACTGCTTTGGAGTTGTATTTGTATATTGAAGTCAGACTTGATAATTCATGCAGTAAGTTTGTGATTTCTGTTGAATCCTATAACACCAAGTTGTTTGAATCCACTAGATTCAGATTTTTATTTGGATCTGCACTAAATCAGTCTCCTAAACATGGCAGATTTTTCATCAGGATCCATGAATTATTAGCTGAGAAATCAATTATATGTAGAAAAATGCCCATCTCACAATGTTAAAACAAGTGAAACATGTTTGGATCTGCACCAACATGTAATGGCTTCTTCCCTGACCCTTCTTCCACCAAGTTTTTCAGTAATCCATCCAGTAGTTTTTGCATAAACAAAGAAACGCAGATGAAAACATAACCTCCTTGGCGAATCAAACTTATAAATGACAGATCAGTAGTTTTATGCAGCTCTGACAACACATAACATGATTGCTCTGTGTAGCGTGTTCAATAGTGTGAACCCGTTGGTCCTCGCACACGAGCAGATGTGAGCAGAGCACGTCCTGGATGTGTGAGTGCTCCGCAGCACAGAGATGACAGAGAGGTGAGTGAAGGAGTGACTGAGCACCATCATTTTTCTAATTAAGATCACGTCTGGTCTGATCAGGGTTGGCGCAGTGATTGCTGGGACACGCAATGTGCCAGCCAGTCTCCCTTGGTTACGGTTGTCACTCCCATTACCATGGCAATGTCTGATAACCAGTAACCATCAGAGACATTTTTTATTTTTTTTGCATCTCTGTGTCAATTGCCCGGACGTGAACAAAAGATGAGGGAAGGGGAAGGGACGGTGCTGATTGTCTCTGGGATGTGTGTCAGTGAGCTTCGGTCTGAGGCTGAGGTCACAGCCCGGCTCCATCCTGTTGGATAGTGGTGGTTCTGTGACTCCAATGTGCCATTATCAGTTGAGAGCAAAGCGCGAGGAGATGAGAGAAAAACCGTCAAACAGGAACGAGAGGCCCGTTTACGTCTCTTTCACTCCACTTGATTTACCCTCTTTAAAAAAGAGTCCAGACCTCAGCGCAGTCGCTAATTAACATTTATAGAACTTGCTATTTTCATGATAAACTTATATATTCAGATATAAATCTATTTAAATCTATTCTGTCGATACGAGACAAGAAACATCTCATGTTATCTTAACTTTTAGGTTTAAACAATTGGCGATTGTTGTTCGTTTTCTAAGTCTATGCTGAATCCTACCTGCTGAAGACAGTAATATTTTATAAGGGCCACGGACGTGTGCAGGATTTGTCCCAGTGCTGCTGATGGTCAGTCTGACTGTGACAGACTGACTGTTTGTTTGTGTGTCGGCCAATCAGTGTCAACTTCCTGGGTGGGTCCTGTGGTTTAGTCAACAGTAAGAACTAAAGGATTCTCACCTGCACACTCAGATTCTCTATGTGCACGTACGGAGCCGTCTGCCTCATAGGGGGTGTTGGAAAGGCTGAGGCTGCAGAATTGGCAGGTGGTTATGGGGGATGGTATTTTTTGGACCTCTCCCCCCCTTATCCCTCTACTGGGTTTAAACCATTTTAGATTTTAAAAGTTTCTACCGAGTAATGATTTTACAGTGTTCAGGGAAGTCAGTGTAGTTCTGTATTTGCCACTTAGTGAGGGAACCGTTTTAAAAGTAAAAACAGGTCAGGTCAGCACAAACTGTCCACGCCCCACCAGCAGGTTGCTTGATAAGGTGTAAATCCCTCATCTGAATTAATGTCGTCCCTTTGAAAACGCAATGATGACAAGAATGTTGTTTACCCTCGTCTGTGATGTCGTCCCCTGGTGTTTGTTGCTTAGCTTGTGCTTTTTGCTTTTATTATCGGAGGCGGTTGCACATAAATATAGAAAGAAAAACAAAACCCTAATAGCACCGAGCCATGGAGATGTTCATTTACCTTTTTATTCTCTCAACCCGGCCCGGTTTCCACATGCTGCTTCTTTTTATCTCCTTTATTCATCCTCCATTTTCTCTCCCCCTCCTCGTTCTTTATTAGACTAATTGTCATCCCAGTGTTTTTCCTCTTGTCTTTGGTGTCTCCTTATCTGTCATCCTTTGTTTTGGAAGCTCTTTCCTTTTTTTCCGCTGTCCTTCCAGTTTCCTCCTGACTTCCGTTCCCTCTTCACCCTCCTCCTCCTCCTCACTAACCCCCTGCTGTTCATTAGCATAAACAACATGAGGCTGCTGTTGGTTCTCAAACAGCTCCGCTCCCCAGTCGTCTGTGAGGCCTGACCTCGGAGTGAAGCACTTGAAAGCTTCCTCCGTCAACAGAGACGGGCCAAAGTTGCCACAAAATCCCTGGGAACTTCCAAAAACCAGTCTGTTCTTTCAAAAATCTTTTTCTTCATGTTGATTGTGCTTTTGTTCCCCCCCGCTCTCCTCTCCGGAGTGGTGAGGATCACGTCTTACCTCATTTCACCCGGTGCCTGCAGCCACACGGCGACAAGACGGAGGAAAAAAGAGGCAAAGTGGGACAATTTTAATTATGCCCACATTCTAATTACTTCATCCGCCAGTGTTTCACATCATTTAGTGGATATAAATGAGTGTCTGGCTAGCCGGAGGAAACAGGGGGAGGTTCATTATTTTAGACAAAGCGCGGAGCCACCTCTTCCAATATGATAAACCAATCAGAGAATAAAATTGCTTGGGATAACAGTGATAATGGAGATGATGGTGATTGCCAGTGTTCTCTAAGGTGTAGTCAGCCTCACAGACATGGGCTGGTTATAATTTAGAAAGCTCTATCAGTTCGGCTTAGGGGCAATTGAAATGGAAAATGCATAATTCAGTAAGTGAAGGGTGGCGGGGACAATTTTCATCTCAGTTTGTGTTTGATTGACCCCTGACTGTATAATTCTGCTCCCTTTAAGTGTAGTGCATTAGTTTTAATATAGTTAGTGATCACTAATGTATATCTTTAGGAATATTAATCTTTAAAATGGTCTTTTTGACTTGTTTCCTCTCAAGTGGCCTGAACAGCTTGGTGCCAGTTGTTGGTGTGGTTTCACAGGCCTCCACTGGAGGGAGCACTCTTCATGTCAGATTCATGAAACCTGCAAGAAAACAATAATAATGTATTTATCTATTTTCAATATTGATTAGATGTGGTTATCAATAATAATAGGAATATTTCAGCAGTCATTTGTAGATAGGATTTCTTTTGTAATATGATCATGTACAAATTAAAATGCACAATGCCCTTGTGTTTTGAAATGCTGCACATATTGCTATTGCTTTAAAAAGAAAAATCCTTGCACTTAACACTCGCCTCATCCTCATAAGCTTCTTCCAATCGACGTCTGCAAATCAACTGCTGCAAAGTCTAAACGTTCAAACACAGATTTGTGAGAACTCGTGTCATAACATCATCCTTCCCCTTCAGATTAAATGATTAAACTCCCTCTCTCCCTCTCTCTCTCTCTCTGTGGTATATGCCATCATTCCTCATGGGGATTTATGGATTTGCATGTTTCCCCTGATTTCAAATGAAACTGAACTTTAAGACCCTCTCTTTTTAGCCCCCCCGTCTGTGTTCACTGACATTGACAAGTACGAGCCTGCTCCTCCACAGACACAGCCTCCAATTAGGAGGCCTTACATTGAACAGCATCAAAATTTGCTGCATTTCTTTATCTTCTTTACAGATGCAGATACTTATTCGTGTCAAAAGCTCTAATGCCGAGTGTGTGTAAACGTGTGAGATGCTTTTTTTCACGATGCCAAATATGTGGATATGTGTAATCTGTGTTTATCCTGGCTCTCGTGTGTGTGCAGGGTTTCTGCTGGCGGGAGTAAGAGCAGGTCTGAGCTTGCCTCCACCCTCCTCCTCCCTCAGGCTCTACCTCTCTCCCGCTCTGTTCTGCAGGGCGGGGCGGGGATGTGGAGCATTTTGTGAAGAAATATGTGAACATTTGTGTCTGGGTTTAGCGAATGCATGTGTTGGACGTACTAGAGGAAAGGTACTGATGCTGATTGTTTTTTTTTTATTCTCCTTCCTAAGCTGTGATTGTTTTCACACGTCTGAGGTCAAAGTGTTGTGTTCTGCAGGTCAGTGGGTGTGCACACAAATCAGACTTGGAAGTACGTCAAAATGTTTTTGTGGCGTCTCATCTAATCTCTGCCGTCAGATATGCAAATCAGTTTGAATTAAGGTCTATTTCCGTAGATCATTAACATAATGCTGTTGTTTCTCAGGCGGGATGAGTGTGCAGCAGGTGTGTTGTGTGCAAACCATCACTGGATCAACAAGGTTGTTGCCTGGAAAGTGGATTCAGATTTCAGGGCGAAGCAGTTTTGGTTTAAAGAACTTGAAACTCTAGTCAAACCTGAATCTAAATGTTTTAATTGTAAATCTGCTTTGACAATCATCTGGATACTTTTAGTACATCAGGATGTTTTTCACTTCACCGGATGTGTTTTTTAGTTTTTGTCCAGATTGGTTGGATTTGGATTGTATTGCAGTGTTCACACATTTTCAGAGACTCTCTTTGAAACGTGAGGCAGCTTGTTCTTCTTCTTCACATAAATCTCTCTGACCTGCAGTCAGAGAGAGAGAGAGAGAGAGAGAGAGAGAGAGAGAGAGAAGCCAGATGCCTGTTGTGTTTTTCCTGAGTGTTCCTCACTCTCTCTCTCCACCCACTGTTTCCTCACCTCCCATTCTCTCCTCCCTCTTTTCTCCTCCCCTCTTTTCTTCCATGTGATGTTTGATCTTATAATTTTTTTATTATATATTCTACGCTGCTGCTGTTGCCGCAGCTGCTCTCTCACACCTGGACAGGAGTGAGATAGGGAAGGAGGACAGAAGGGAGAAGAGGGAGTGTAAACAAGGAGCTGACAGGGGAGCGTGCCGAGGGACTGATTGGATAGAGGCAGTGGGATAAAGTGACATGAGAGCAATATTTTCTATTCAGCCTGTGTAATAACCTATTTGAGCGGTGAGGCTGCTAAACAGCTGGCGTTTACTTTTACACTTTGGATGAGTTAGGGTGGACGAGCTCAGCCTCCTGGACAGGTAGCACTTTTGAGTTTAAAAACGAAGCCCTTTGGCACTGGGAGAAATGGAAGCTATCTGGACTGGAAGAGCTGGACACGACATGGACCCCTGACTCCTTGTTGAACTGTGTTTGACCTTCCAGCATGTCAGCATTCAGGAGGAGCAGGAACTCCAAACGCTCGACCGACTCCATCTATGATATGTTACAGCTGGTGAGCCGTGTAGCCTGATATCTGTGTCTGTGTGTGTGTGTGTGTGTGTGTGTGTGTGTGTGTGTGTGTTTCATGGTTTGTGTTGTGGATTTGCTCTTGCCGAGATCAGTGGTTATGTCACAGTAAAGCAGTGTTGCGGTTCAAGGTTCAGTTCCCAGTAAAGAAGCACATTTTCTGTAAGTTTTATGTCAGATCACACGTGTGATAGCATGTAGTGTTGAAATCTCTCCAGATGCAGTGCCGCAGAAAGTATCTTAACAACTGGCATTTATCATGAGCTGTGGGTCAGATAACAACGTTTTCTCTGTAATTGCATGAATTATCCTGATTAGCACATTTTTGCTTCCTAATCAGAGGCGATGGTGAAGCATTATGCGTCTCTCCCTCCATCTCCATCTCCTCGCCGCTGTCATCTGTCTCTGTCACTGCTCCATCTGTCACTTGGCTGTCACTAATTCTTCTGGCTGTCAAGGGCAAGACCTCGTTTATGAGACGCAAGACTGTTAATGTCATTGCTCAGTTTGGGGTGTTGAGGAAATTTTGTGTCGCGATCACAGTTTTAATCTGTGCTTCTGTTTACACATGGATCCCTGCGTCATTTTATTCTGTTGCTACATATCCCGTCTGTTCTTGGAAAAGGAGAATTTAATGTTTATTTGACTATTAACCACAAAAAAGAGTGTTTCAATAATCAGCACTGCAGATAATACTTTGAAAGTTAAATGTGAAAAACTCTAGGGGGGCCTCCAATGCAGATTTTGAGATTATTCAGGGTGTGAACAGATGCAGTGCATGTTTTCAATTGTCCTTGCATTACACACTTTTTTGGTTTTTTGTGTGGTTTCCTTTAAGTGACTGAAAGAGCCCATCTTGACTTGATGGAAGGAATGTCAGCATCATCATATTGTGTGCGTGTGTTTATTGTGTGTGCAGCAGTGTTGCAAAACAGGTTTGAATACTACAATGGAAAATTGTGTTTGTCATGGCTGTAGTCATACAGGAAACGAGCCGTGGAATCAGCAAAGACAAGCCGTGTCTTTAGCTCAACCAGCTGCCTCGGCCGGTTGATTTAATTAGAAGCATCAAACTAACTATCGCTCAAAAGTGGCTTTGGATTATTGTGAAAACTTCAGTGCGTGAGTCTAAAATATAAGGAAACGCAGAATAATTGTACTTCTTATTAAATCATGTTGCTCTATTTCATCAACCACAGTTAAATAAGAAGAATTAAGAGTTAACAGGAGGAACGTTACGAGACATGTAAGGAGTATGAATCCTTTAGTTAGTGTTTGGTCTGTGGGCTGAGCTCATTCACTCTTCTACACTTCTAGGAGAAAGAAACTTCTGTGTGTCGTTCAATTTCTCATCACACCTCTCAGTCCTAAAGCAACAGCCTGTCTGGACTTGGCCCAAAAACCAACCACACATTCACCAGTGTTTGATATAACTCCAGAGATAGTGGAGTTTTGATGACAGGAAGGAAGTGAATTATTAGGCCGCTGTATTTAAGGTTAACATTAGGTATTAGTGTTGCTGTATTACTCATCGTTCATCTCAGATTTAACTTGACTCCCATCCATCTCCGGTGCCCACGCACATCTGCGTGCGCCTTCACAGCCTTGAGATTATGAAAGAAATGGTTGGATGTGAATAGAACATCTTGATCCTAACTATTCATGTTTCCTGTGTGTAAACAGTCAGAGAGGCAAAGGGGAAGAGCCCCTATTACTTCTTTAACATTAGGACCAGCAGGTCTGCTCATGCTTGGTATTTTTGATACCAGGTGGGTGTTGTTATTGCAGGCTCCGCAAGAATGTGTTGTATAAATTGTTGATGATGCTTGATTTTCCAGCTTTTTGCATATGCTTGTGCACATGAGCATTAAGAATATTGTTGTGGGTGAGATCGTTGTTTTATATTTTATTCATCTACCTAAGCTTACATACATTTTTGTTGTGAATGAGCTTCTGTTGTATCACCATTTATTCTGAAAGCAGATTTATTTTTCTCCACCTTCTCAGACATGAAGTGACCCTTTTACAAAATATCTGACACGTCCTGTTTCTCTGTTCCTGTCTGTCCAGAGCACGGAGCAGGTCACCGCTTTCTGCCGCAGCCTCCATGACATGAATCCCACAGAGTGCCCCATGTCGTGCTCCTCCTCATCCTCCTCCTCGTCCCTTTCACCGAGCCCCGTGTCAGCTTTGCCACCCACGGCTGGAACCGCCGCTCAGAGACAGCTCTCCCACGCAGACAAACTCCGCAAGGTCATCAATGAATTGGTGGAGACGGAGAAGACTTACGTCAAAGTGAGTGAAAGCTCCCTCGAGGGTTTTGATTTGAACAAGCCGTGCATGTATAGATTTGATCGATGATGATGGACACTCGCATTCTCAATGTTCTGGTAAACTACTCATCTCTTGGTGTTGGGAGTGTCATTATCAACGTAATGACTCTGCAGGATGTCAGTGGGATGTGTTCCTACCTGTGCATGCTGATTTCTGTCTGCAGTTTGAATTCCAGACATTTGACTCCTCATTAAACAGCCTTCACATAAAAAGACGCCCTATATGTCCTTCCTGATTCCTTCATGAACATCCTCTTCTTTTTCAGGACCTGAGCTGCCTGATCGAGTGCTACTTGACACCTCTGCAGAAAGAGAGCTTCCTCACACAGGATGAGGTACTTTCCACCTCATCTCTGTAATCTGAGAATAAACTGTGTTTGATTTGCTTCAGCCTAATGATTCCCACGGCTCTTAAGGTCACAGTTGTTTCAGAATGATTCTCCGTGTGTGTTGTAGCTGGACGTCTTGTTCGGTAACCTCGGGGAGATGGTGGAGTTCCAGGTGGAGTTTCTCCGGACACTGGAGGATGGAATCAGACTGGTGCCTCATCTTGACCGACTGGAAAGGGTGGAGCAGTTTAAGGTAGAAGAAGGTTGATCACTTGATGCATCATTACTTACTCACTTCCTCTGGGAGCTGCGGTTTAGAACTGACTTCTAATGTGAGAATTCCTGACTAATGGCTCACGGTGTTAGTTGTGTGGACACGTGTTTGCTCTGACTTCTTCCGTTCGGCCTGGTTCAGCAGCACAAAGGACAAATTTCACTGTATCTAAATTTCCCTTAGTTAATTCATAAAAAAATGAATTCCCTTGAATAAAAGCAGAGATACTTGGGTTGTGATTGTATGACTATCTCATTCCGAAATATCCTTGGCCAAGTTACTGAACCTAAAACCCGTCCCTGACTGCTGCGCCGACAGTGTTTGAATGGGACTATAGGCCTGGACAAATACTAAATAAATAAAATACTTTACCACCTGTTTCCACAGAAAGTGCTGTTCTCCTTGGGTGGTTCCTTTCTGTATTACGCCGACCGCTTCAAGATCTACAGCGCCTTCTGCGCCAGCCACACCAAGGTCCCGAAGGTCCTGGCCAAAGGTACAAACACGCAAACATTCTTGACTGGCCTCGAACACACACCCACCACTCATTGCTCTGAGAGTTGAATTGTAATTTATTGCTCTCTTGCATCATCTGTATGATGGCTAAGGGCGTGTAGAGGAAGCACAGAGGTGCAGCTGCAACTACAGTCAGAGCACAGCGAGGCGTAAACTCAACACTGACATTGTGTGTGATCGGGCTTTCCAGACACATTTGAAAATACACAATAGGGGCCATCTGTTTATTTGATCGTTCTTATCTTAATATGGAAGTTCTCTGCCGGCACAATGACTTAACCTTCAAATGCAGCCGTCCACATCTCATATTTCTGCTCCTCCAGCAAAGACTGATCCAGATTTCAAGGCTTTCCTGGCCGAGAGAAACCCCCGACAGCAACATTCCTCCACCCTGGAGTCGTATCTGATCAAACCCATCCAGAGGGTCCTGAAGTACCCGCTGCTGCTCAGGGAGCTCTACTCCCTCACCGACCCGGAGAGTGAGGAACACTACCACCTGGACGGTAAGCCAGTCGTTTTATTGAAATGGTCAATAATCTGCGCTTCATAGAACTATATAATCAGGATTCCAGAGAGTATGATGATTAGGATTTGAACATGATTCACGTTGGTCCCCTTCAGTTGCAATGAAGGCCATGAACAAGGTTGCGAGTCACATCAACGAGATGCAGAAGCTTCACGAGGAGTACGGGGCCGTTTTCGATCAGCTCATCAATGAACAGACTGCAAACAAAAAAGAGGTGAAATCCCCCTTTGATGCAAATCATCATCAGTAATCCAGTGATTTATGTTTTACTGTATGTTCATTTCTTTTCTTTTTTTATCTCAGGTGGCCGACCTCTCCATGGGGGATCTGTTACTACATTCCTCCGTGGTGTGGATCAACCCTCCAGCCGCTTTGGTCAAAGGCAAGAAGGACCCTGATCTGGCTGCTTTCGGTGAGGATCCATGTGGTTTCAGTCTGCATTGTGGAGATTGGTTTCCTTTCATGCACACATTTCTTTGATTTTGTTCGGGTAGCCCCTAGATCCGGAACAGTGTTATTCACAGATGAAAAACTGAGCTTTCTACATCTACATCCACTGGAATCCACTTCAACAGCCTCATATATTAAACTGAGATACCTAAGCTCAGAACTTATTTATTTCCAGCTGGGTTTGGTTGCATTCTACCATCTACTGTCCACATTGTGAATTCAAATAGGTTAAAAAGTTGTGCATTTATGTATGAAATAAAGTGGATTTATTTTAGATAAATAAATGATTTTTTCCATAAGCTTTACAATATATATGCTCAGCATCTCAGCAATTCTACTGTAAATGTTTTCTGGGATAAACGCTGCACGATCTTAACACTTACTGTCACACTGCACTTTACTGCATCTCCCATAAAGCTGTCATGCACATGTGTGACGCCGGGTGCTATTTCAGATGGTGATGACATGGACGAGGGAAAAAGGAAAATCCAGACGGGCACGTTACATGAGCAATTTGAATTATTTCTTACTTTTCACGTGAAGTGCCTCACGTTGATGGGATCACATGAAATTCTCACACACCCAGAAGCGTCCCCCCCTTTCAGCATTTTACATTTTTGCAATAAATTTTAAATGCGCACAGTGTGAGGGTTTTCCCTGGCGTGGTGATGGTGATGCAACTTCCATTTTCCTCCTTTGTGCTGCTGATATATAGTGTGAGGCGAGTTTTCCTTGAAAGCTGTTGCTAGAAAGCGTCCTTTGACATGCTGCATTAAGCTGTCACTGCTGTAAACTGGGTAATGAAATGTCTTTTGATATATATATATGCAGTAAATGAATGCAGCAGCCCCTAATGGTTTCCCTTTTCATCTCTCGCTTGCCTTCATGTAGTGTTCAAGACAGCAGTCGTATTTGTCTGCAAAGACTCCTCCAAGCACAGGAAGAAAATCGTAAGTACAGTAGATTGTTGTGTCTTTTAAAAGCTGAGCTCTCCCGCTCTCTGCTGTCGTGTTGATGTATTGCAGCTGATTCAACCACCCGGTGTCACTTTTCCAGGGCGGATCTCACCGAGCGTCCGTGAGTGACGACAGGGATCCTTTCCGTTTCCGTCACATGATCGCAACGGACTCTCTGCAACTCCGTGCCCTCGCAAGTACGTCTATGCAAACACACCAAAAGCCATTTCTTTGGAATCTTGCATCACAATTTCCTCCCGATAGAATGAGCTCTCTGAGACTTGACTTCCTGCTGGGGTCAGTGTCACAGTTAATTATCCTGCAATTAGTCTAAAATATGTAATTAAGAAGAAACTCTTTGAGGCCCCATGTGGACACTGGAGGCTTTAAAATTGATATCGTTTGTCAGATATAATCTCTATGAATCTGCACAGAGGGAAACCCGATGAAGGGAGTTTGGATTTTCACTACAGATTGTGCTTCATTAATACATAATATTACATGAGTGTGTCAAATAAGAAGCTTGAATCTGCACCGAAAGTATATGTTGTATAAGTCAAAGTTAATATATTATTATTAAGTTAATATACAAGGGAGGAAGTGGACATTACAATTTCTATTTTGGTGCCTGACAAACAATTTTGCTCTTTTCCACTATAGATTTGCTCACTATTAAAAAGTGCACATAAGCTCTAACAATGCTGTTTTATAGAAATACATTTATTCTGCATTTCTATGTTGAGGTCACAGCAAAATATCATTTTCATGAGAGATTCTGTCAGAGGTCGTTTCTGATGACGATAGCTTCCAAACCTCTCGAGTCCACTCAGTGTTTCTGTTTTTCTCTTCCACTGAAAATTAATGATCCTTTAAAAGTAAAACAGATACTCACCTATTAGTGGGTCTGCATGCGGTCGTCTTGGCTCTGTCCCAGATGGACCTTTAATATCCCTCTGGTTACTCAGCTCAAGTGATCGTTTATCTGCCTAATGACCTCTTGTTAAAGGGAAAGAAATGAATGGTGGAAATTAAGCCAATGTTGTTGTTTTTTTAATATAGCTCACATCTGTCTTCTCTCCCTCTCTCTCAGACTCTGAGGGGACGGCGGTGTGTGAGATAGTTCACACAAGATCTGAATCTGAAGGGAGACCAGAGAGGACCTTCCAGCTGTGCTGCAAGTAGGATACGTACACGTGTTCAAAAGCTGTAAACCGAAGCTAGACCACAGCAAACCTTTTGCCAATATACATGTTTATGTTCTTGTGTTCTGATTTTCAGTTCTCCAGATAGTAAGAAGGACTTCCTGAAAGCGGTGCACTCCATCCTCAGGGAAAAGCAGCGGCGGCAGCTTCTTAAGACGGAGTCTCTGCCGCTCAACCAGCAGTACGTCCCGTTCGGGGGCAAACGCCTGTGTGCCCTCAAAGGGATGCGGCCCGCCATGAACAGAGCAGGTGACACAGCTGGGGTTTATCTTTGTATCTTAGTGTATTGTAATCCACGATCTGAAGTTAGGACCAAAGGACATGTCGATTGTTTTATTTTGTAATTTCAGATTTATCTGTAGCTTTAGTCCTGTGAAGAAAAGAAAAATACTTTGACATTTATAGTTTTAGTCCAGACCAAGGATGAACATTTTGGTCAAACTGCTGTGAATTTTATTAACCAGCAGATGTCGCCAATAGACCCATTTATGAAATGTGAAACCAGAGACTGAATCCATATCTGTGAGAAATGTGCAGCTCAGCCAATCAAAGAAGGACATTTAGATTTATACAGTGTTTGTACCTGACATGACCAGAATGTAACAAGGTGTCATTTATCTGTTTCTGTCGCTTTAGCTTCAACTCCATCTCGAACGCTGGCCCGCAGGAAGCTGGTGAGGAACCGCTTCACCATCGACACCGACCTGGTTTTCCATGGCAACAATAACAACAGCAACGACTCTGACCCTTCCTCCTGCTCGCCGCTGTTCCAGCAGCGTCCAGCCCTCCTCCAGTCCCACAGACCTCAAGGCGAGGACACGGACCGCTGGGTGGAGGAGCAGTTCGACCTGGGTCCCTACGAGGGCCAGGGAGAGGGCATCGGCATGGGGCCGGTGAAGGAGACGGACATTTTAAGCGACGACGACGAGTACTGCAAGTCTGTGCGAGCTGCGTCGGCAGAACCGCCCGACCTGGAGGGGAAGATGAAGGGGCTGGACCTGCAGGGTGGAGAGATGAGGAGTCACAACCTGAACGGACGAATAGAGACAAGAAGTGAGGTGATGGAGGAGGAGGAAGTCGAGCGAATAAAGCACGGTGATGATTCGTTCACCTCCTGCAGCGTCTCCCTGTCCCGCTGTGCGACCCCAACTCTAAAGCTTACAAAAAACGACCACGATACCGTCTGGGTGCGGCGGGACGAACTTGCAAACAGGTGCAACAGTGACATCTACTGAAATAAGAATAAGACGACCAGATGAAGAAAGGAGATGGTGGTTTCTTCCACTTCTTACACAAAGTAGAAGTGCGAGAAAGGTGGAGGACGGAGTGGATAAAAGCTTTAAATATGTAAAAGTTGAAGGAGAACCTTGTATAGAAGGTGTCAAGCCCTCAGCCAGTCCTTCCCAGTGTGACGACACAACCCTCCTCCTCCCACCACACCGCTCTCTCCCTTATTCAGACAATCCAAAAGTACTGAAAGTGAGTAAAGATAACAAATGAGCGCGGCTTCATTAATGTGTCTTGAAACCTAGAGATTCTCATCCTGCGCTGCTTAAACTAGAAAGAGTAGAGTCCTCACTGTCTTGGACACGCACGCAGGCATCACACACACACACACACACACACACGCAGAATTGTACGTGAACAAGACAGCACAGTAAAGTGTGTGTGTTTGTACACTGCACACAGAAGCACAGCCACAGAGACTGGAGGCAGCTACTGTACCATGCACGCACTGTACTGAAGAGACGTCGCCACTGAACTGTGACTTTCTGGCCAAAAACAAAACAAACAAAGTTTTATTTTTTAAAACACAGGAATGTGGGTGTTTCTATTTTTCTGACTCGGAAAACTGTTTGTATTTCGACGCTCAAGGGCTGTGTGTTACTGACCTTCTCTTCAGGGGCTTCTGGCTTAATGACTGCTGCGTGTGAGATGGTGAGACCCAACTAGCTTTACTGTGCTTTATATCATTTTAAGTTAAATATCAGCTGCACCTCGGTTTGCAGCCGGGAGTACGATAGAGTGCCGTTAACCTCTTGTATAAAAAATATAGTTTTGAAGCTCACTTTTGTCTCCTGGAATTATCCTTTTTTGAAAGATAGTAAGTCTTTATTTAACTATTGTATTTTTACTGTCATTTTGTAACGTTTACACCACATTGAGCTGCCCAGTGTTACGAGCCACCTCCTGTGTTTGCTGCCAGAAACTCGCTTGTGTCCTTCACAGCCCTTATTTTCTTCTGTTCTTAATTAAAATGGCCGTTTTTCATTACGAATTTCATTAGGTTCATTAAACCCCAGAGGCCAAACTCTCTCCACGATCTCCACCCCTGATAATTAGCAAAATATTTCCTCCAACGATCCTGTTTGACTTGAATTTTCTTTGTTTTTTAAAAGGATGGTAGAAACAGAGCCATGTCACTGTACTGTAACAGAGGAGCGATCATGCAGTCGACCTTCAGACGTTCTCCTCTGCTCTCTCCAGCTCTTTTTGTTTGACCTTTCAGAATCACAGAATCTGGCTCAAGCAGACTTCACTCGCCTGTTACCACTTCCCACTCTCTCCTGCATTTCTTCCTCTATCCACCAGGCTGTGCTGTTTCTCTATATGTCATCACCAACAGCCCTCATGCTAAGATCAACAAAGTCATCGCACCTTAATGGTTGTATTGAACATGCACTTAATGCCCACCTGTCTGGGGGTGTGAGGCTCTGAGTCAGTCAGAGATTGAGGAGAGTGGAGGGGGGGGATGTTCTCTGGATGTTCTTGTGTTTTTATTATGATGGTTTCTTAGATTTAAGCTCCCGGGTGACGAGGCCCCGTTCGGACGTTCAGACTGTGAGGTACAATCACATTCCTTGGAGGCACATACTGTGGGAAACCCCCTTTGACTTCTCCCTTTGTACTAAAACTGTGTTTGTACGTTTAACAAGAAACAGTGGAGTATGGTTTTTATGTTAAATAAATTTTCTAAATTTAGTTTTTGTGTGAAAGTGAGAATTATTTTTCGTCCTTTTTCTTTCTGCAACTGTATCATCACCTTTTTCTTCCAGGTGTTCTCATTGGAATAACTCCCTCTCATAGAGGTTATGGAGAAATCGCATTCAGCCCATCAAATATAAATAATGATTGATGCCGGAGCCTTTTTGCAGATTCAATTTCAGTGTGGAAATCCATTGTCTTAGGTTTTAAAATGTAAAAGGTTAAATAAAGGATTCAAAGCTCTCTTCTCCAAAAGCTTCAACTTCAAGAGGGCTGACTTGATTTAGAGAAAATATGGCACCGTATAAAGTCAAAGACGCCACATGGAAATTCTAAACTAAATAAGATAAAATATCTTTGAAATTGAATTTGTGTGGTCAGAATGGACCTCTGTTGTCGGTAATAACATCCATAAACACATTTGTTTTGAATTGTTTTCTTTAATGCATCAAGTAATCCTGTTTCCTCAGCTCGAGCTCACTTTGACATGTGTGGCATTTACCAGATCCTCTCTGCTCAGTATTCATATCAGGCTGGATTGGTGTTGGGCCTGCTGCCAGAGGACTCCTCCTGGAGAGGCTGGGGTGGCCACTGTCTGGGTTAATTAAGTTTGTCTATAGGCTGTTTGTCAGAGGTCCAGGTTGAGTTGGCAGGTTTTTTTTCCTCAGATCATTTGGCTGCCGGCCTGGAGAGAGTTTCACAAACATTGTGATAAACAAAATGTCAATTCTGTTCAGAATGTTTGTGCTTGAGAAGAGTTGAGACTCCGAGGCGACTGGCACTCGATTCTTGGCCTTTTTCAAAATGTCACGATATCAAACCACAGGGCCTGAATTTAACGAGAGAGTTTACAAACCAGTGTTGATGGGATTGTGCATCAGTCAGTAGTTTTTACGACGGAACATAACCCTAACCTCAGGTCTCTGTTTTTATTCAGGGATGGTGGAGCACTCAAAGTGACTGATGTTATTCAAAATCTATTCTCAAGTCATGTCGCCGTTATTATTATTTGAACTGTCTCTCACTGGGCCGCGGAGATAAAGACCTCGTTTGTCTGCGGCGAGAGATAATCTGGCATCTGCCCCTGTAACCTGAAGATTACTCTCCTCTCATCAGGACCGGTGGAGGCAACCGCTGCCAATCCATCTGCTCCTTAATCCAAACCACGTCCAGCCAAATAAAGACACCAGATTAGACCAGAGCCAGACGGTTTTCAGTGTAAAAGCAGAGCTGTCCCAAGGGGAAAAATATCAGACACCCGATATTTGGACAAATTAAAGGATTCTTACAATTCCTGCTTCAAATAGAGCTAATTTCTTGTATAGATGAGGAAAGATATGTCAAAAATAATTTCCTTGGCACTAGCAAAGCACTTGTATGTCACATGATCCCACAGAGGCCACAGACATCAACTTACATGTTTGTGTAACAGATTTAAACACTGGATTTAAGTTTTAAACCTTGAAATGTGTAACTTTGGCCGCCAGGAGTCTTACAGTCAAAATAAAAGACCTAGTTTGATGATGTCATGAAGCAGCCTGGGAGTCATGGGAGTTGTTGTTTTCACCACCACTGCTCATGCTGATCTACTTTGCTGTCGCGATTCATTCGCAAATCATGTTCACAGATGAGATAAAAAGTCATACTCACGATACGCAGCAAATGGAAATAATTAATCATGATCCATTACGAGTTACCAATATAAACATAAACGGAAGGAAAAACAGCTAATTGGCTAATTAGCTAGTCGAGTGGTTTTCCTTCGTCGTACATCATTTGTCCCGGAAATTACTGTTCAATTACTTGCTCCACGAAAGTTCCCATTTCCCGACTTCGGTGTGTTCACGTGCTTATAAATCAGAATTTAGAGAATGTTTTAACACTCTAAACTAAATTTGTCGTATTTATGTGTTTAAAATGTTCAAACAACACCTTCAAACAAGTGGAAATGGATGGATTTGAACATTGTTGGAAACGTGTTGGATGATGTAAACGCACAAGTCAACAAAACATATAACACATCTGGTTGTTCAATGATAAAAACAATAGTTGCTTCATTTTATCTCTCACTGCTAAACTTTAATTGTTTTACCTGACGGCTGTTTGATCCTGTTTAGCTCAACACGCTATTTATATTTATATTCAATTTCATTTTCTTATTTTCCTTTATCGTAACTTTTTGACTGCTTTTATGTAAAGATCATTGTGTTGTATTTAATGGATGAATTGTACCATAAACATAGTTTATTATTATTATGATTTTATTTTTTGTGTATTCTTTTGAAAAGTCTTGCAGGAAGTTACATTTCCACCAGCTTCACACGTCTCTCTCTCTCTCCATCCCCCTCCCTCTCTTCTCTCTCTCCATCTCCCTCCTCTCTCTCTCTCTCTCTCTCTCTCTCTCTCTCTCTCTCTCTCTCTCTCTCTCTCTCTTCCCCCACCCCCATCAACCAATGAGTGGGCGTGTTTACTCTGTCACACTTTTTCTCCAGTTAGTGTTGCAGACAGTTTTGATTCCAGAAGATGTGACTCCGGTTGGTTTCCTGCGGGACAGTTGTGTGGATTTTATTTCAGCCTCCATCGTTTCACCGTATCTCTTCATGCTGGTGCGTCGGACTGACGCGGAGCGGAACGGATCGGTTCGGCTTTTAAACTTGATTCAGGGGCTTTTACGCGCGGGTCATGGAGCGTCAGGTGTGTGAGCGCACGGACACGGCTCGCGTCCGTCTGTCATGGTGTCGGTGCTGGCGGTGAGATCTCGTGGAGCACGATGGAGGAGAGAACCTCACTTTTCTTCTTGTTCTTCTGCCTGGTGGTCGCGACGCAGCTCAGCCGGAGCCCGGCGCAGGTCCTCCGGATCGGTAAGCGCAACAGCTGATTACGCGCGGTGGAGATGAAGGGAGCCACGGGGGGTATCTGTCAGTCAGAGAGAGGAGAGCGTGTGGAGACAACATGGAATCATCCCATCACTTCCATTTAGTCCAATCTGTGGTTTCTGTGGCTGTAAACTTTTTTATATCTCATTGTTTTCACCCTATGATCCATTTGGTAACAAATATCAATGGTGTCAATTGTCCTCAATATTTGTTCAGAGGTGGTTTGAGCTCTTAATCCCAGAAAAACGTGATTATTCTCACTGTTATCTATGAGGTTATAGAGTCAAAGATAATTTACAACAAAAGACAGATTCACTTTTCTTCTTTACCTCACACAAAGCCTGTCTTTCATTTTTAAATATGGGAAAAGGTTGAAAAGTTAATTTCAAGTCACTATAAAGTGGATCCAGGTTGTATTTTTTTCTGAGGTGATAATGAACACTCACCTTTTATTAAAAAAAATTACCTGTAACAGAAAATATCTCAAGTTCTTATTTATCTTGATGAATTAAGGGAAAAAAGATGAAAAGTTTTAAAATTCTTATCTACTGTAATTCATTAGAGAATACGTCTGAAACTCCGTTGTCATGCAATGTCCTTGAACGTATCTTTTAAACCAATCAGATGTGAATCTAACTTGTTACATTAAAGGGAACCAAATGTGCTTAACACCACACACACACCTTGTAGACACACAGGCAGGTAAGACTAATTGATTATTGATTCCTCCCTGTGTTCTCCCCTGGCCACCAGAGACCCCTCTTGGGGCGCCTTCATTCAAAAATACCCCCTCCCCCCCCTCCCCTCCGCAGCAGCTGATCTTCCCACACACCGAAGCCTCTCCATCACTGAGATGGATGCAGCGTCGGAGCAATCAGCCCTTGTCCTGCTGTCGTGTGCGCTGCTGTTACGAGGAGCCAGAACTTCACCTACACTTGATTAGATGGGAGGAGGCTGCCGAGCGCCCCTGGGCTGTGTTCATTAATCCCGGCGTCTCACTCTCAGGGTTTGAATCAGGCATGAGGAGAAAAGTCACATGTGGATCAAATTGACTGAATACATTAAGATTTGGAGTCATTGCCACGTGTTCTTACCTCGGAGGGATGGAGGAGCTGTAGACGAGGGTCCCGTACAGGGCTGGACGCGGAATGTCTCCCAGGAGAGCACACGCCTTATATTCAATCAAGCTGCATTCGATTTCACACACACATCAGGATCCATGAATCACTCCCTGGAAAATAGGTGAAAATATAAAAAACGCCCTATTTCACTCTGTGAAAGAAAGTGATTAAAGAATCTGCCCCTTTGTCCTGATCTGCTCCAAACTTTAATGGGTTCTTTCTTGGCTCATGTCCCATCCTGTGTGGAAATCTGTTAAGTCATTTAGTTTTAATCCTGCTGACAAACAAACAGGACCTCCTTGGCGAAGGTATACGTTTTATAAACTGCGTAAAACTTTATTCATCATATTATTTTGCAGTAGAAATCAGGGGGTTTGCATTTTATCTTAAAGTTTCTAACGTGATAATGTACAATAATTAATCTGCAGTAGAGCATATGAACATGCATCACTGGCAATATATAAAATAGTCCTTGCATATGTATAAATTGTTTAATGAAAACAAATTTCTGTGGCATGAAAAGAAAAGGCAGATTTACGCAGTTGGGACCTTGAGGAGAATCTTCTCTGATGATCAAGTATTTTATCTACAGGGACAAAGTATTAACAAACTAGATGAGTATAACTTGTACTATAAGTATAATACTTTGCCCAGTATTGCTTTTGCTACAGAAAACAAGAATAGTGGGTTTTCCCTCTAAGAGGAAGTGATGCCCTTTGACAGAATCACCAGGGATCAGCTTATACGTGGAGTTTCTGATAAAGTGACATGTTTTAAGAGAAAAAAGTTTTCAATAATGATTTGTCTGTTATGGTTTTTGGTTCAGACCTTCACACAAGATGTCTCCTCATTGGAGAAAACAAAATAACTCAGTATTTCTACGCTGCAGACTTCAGGTTCCACATCATCTTCTCTCAGTAACACCGTGGATCATTAGAGGAATCAGAACGACCACGTTATCACATCTAAGGTGAATGCACAGAAGCTTTTCCCCTTCAAGTCAATGTGAAAACAGGCTTCTGGTGTCAAACTGTGCACATACATCATTCAGCACAGTGAAGGTCACACATCCAAGTGAAGTAACAACAAATAAATCACATATTGCAGTGGGGGGGCTTTGAGGGGCTCGTACAGAGGACAGATAAGGTTACAGTGGATTACAGAGGGTTCACACCAGCATATCTGCACGTCTGATAACTACTGTCAGTGTTACTGCTCAGGAGTAAACAAGCCATTAACAACAACTTGCACATTTTGAGACTAATTCTGACACGTTAAGAAAAATTGATAACACTATAAGTTGATATTCATTCTTTAGAATAAATGTATAACTAAAGAAACAGGTCTCATATGGATTAGACAAAATGTGTCAGGATGTTTTAATGTTTATAAAAACTTGTCAGAGCTCAAACATACTACATCCTTGCTACAGACTTTACAAAGATGAATGACATGACAGCTCCCCTAAAGTGAAACCAAATCATCCTGATCTCCCCCTGGTGGCTGGCTCCAGTACAGGTCTCAAACCCCACCTCCTCCATGTGAGCAGATGGGACATGTACCAAACTGAAAAGTCAAAGTAAATAACTTTTTCCTCAAAGATAGTTTCTGTCATTTTAGGGTAGTTCTTATCACACTTTGACAGGTTTGGTTTTAACGTCACGATAGGGGCGGCTGGGGCTAAGGGGGGTGGAGCGGGTTCGATCCCAGTCTTCCCCTTCCACGCGCTGAAGTGTCCTTGGGCAAGATACTGAACTCCAAATTGCCCCTGACGGCTGTTTTCACAGGGAACCTTTGAACCTCTGACACCTTTTTCTAAATTACTACCAATGAAAAATAGAGAATCCAGTTATTTTGTGTCTCTTGATAACATCGTGATGGAGGCTCACCTGTGAGTTAGATCTCTCTTTAGCATGGACAGCATTTGTTCCTCTTATCTGGTGCAGTCCACCGCTGCACATGCGGAGGTTTCCTGATGAGGAGTTTGGCTCCGGGTCACACGTTAATATTCACCACCATTCAGGACATTAAGCTTTGATGGTTCAGCTCAGACCCTTGAACAACACAACTCCTGAAATGCACACCTCTCTAAAAGATTTACATATAGACACTGTGTGTGTGTGTGTGTGTGTGTGTGTGTGTGTGAGAGACTGCAAGAGAAAAATGGTGGAAATGCAAAAATTGGCTCCAGGTGTCTCTTTCTGTTAACTGGAGGATCGCTCCATGACTCTGTGCGTCTCCACCTGTGTTTTTAATGCTCATTTCTTAAAATGTTGATCTGTTAATGATTCCGAAAACCCTTCAGCGCTCGTGTTCGTCATTTGTCGAGATAAAAGCTCTGGAGTTTCATTCTGCATGTTTTTTCTCTCTCACCCGGAGTTCGTCAGGTTTTAAACACAGTGAAGCAGATTCAGCGTTTTCCCTTTTTAATGTCATATTCCAACCTGCGTTAACATAGATTGTTAACCTGCTTTCAGACATGCACTGAACTTTGAAGATCCTCCACTGCTTCTCCAGAGGGGCTGCTCTGTATGTGTGAATGTCGGAGTGAGAACCTCCAGAGTTTCTGAAGGCGTCTGAGCAGAGAACCTCTCGTTGTGTTGTGCATGTGTGAAAAGACAAATGGTGGAGAAACATGTGTGCAGCAAATGTGATGCACAGCAGCGACTGGGTCATAATTTGCGAGTTACAGTTCTGAGCTTCACAGGCAGCAGGTTCCTCGGTGCATCACAGCACCAAGAGTTTTTTTCAAAATAAAACTTCCAGTTTTGCCTTGAAGGTCCATGATCCATCTTGCAAAACATATTTTAAATCACCCAGAATAATCATAAAGAGGAGCCTCCGAGCGTTTATGATTAAACACGTAAATATGAATCATAATACATTAATGTCTGAACGTTCAGCAGTTTGATTTGTTCAGCCGCTGCTGTAACGTTTATATAAAGGTCACCTGCTTAATGTTATTCATTAGTTTCTTTCTCTCAAAGCACCATTAGTGAAACAAATGAATCTCTCCTCGGCCAAATTGAGAGTTTTGCAAAGTTGGCCTCACTTCTGTCACAGATATATGATGACGTCTGTGGTGGAGCGATGGTTTATCTCGCTGGCAGGAGCCCAGGACTCTGAGTTAGTTGTGAGGAAGGCAGAGCTGTAGCGTGCGTCATGGCGTCGCATGATAACAGTCGTCTTGATTTGTGTGTATTGATCCTGTGGTCTTTCTCGTGATGTGCTGATCCACCAGCTTCTATCCGTCTCTTTTCTGTGTGTGTGGTGCTGTGGTACCTGGGTCCGTGTGACCCGCGAGCAGAGAGAAGAAATGAATCTGGAGCCTGAGAGAGTCTCGGCCTGAAAGGGAAGCTGTGGTGTTTTGCCAGCCTCATTTCAACCGTAACACACACACTGCTCTCATTGTGGCAAAGCAGAGCCAGAACACAAAAACTCCAGCTAGAAAAATCACCCCCTTCCTCCCTTCTGTTATTCAATGCAAAAAAAGACCCATTTCCGTCCATATTAAGTTGGTATAAATGCGACAATTGAGGATATTTTCAGAGTGGTCATTGCCACTGATGACTTCCAGAAACGATTTCCAGTGTTTCTCTCGTCCTCGGGGTCGTATTCAGTTATTTCTGTCGTCCTCTGTCTCATCCCTGACTGCGTTTCTGCCTTGTTTGCCCATTTGTACGTCTGCCTTGATTTGTAGTCGGGAACCAAAATGTTTCCTGTGCTTTTCTTTTCACAAGCAGAACAACAGGGTGCAGTGACAAGTCCTGTCATTTAGTTTGACATCCGAGACCCCTTATTTCACCGGCCAAAAACGCATTTCCTCCCGCCTGCAGACACTTCACCTCTCCAGAGAGCCCGGCCACGGACAGACACTGATGGCAGTCATTTCTGGAGAAGGCAGGGTTCTCATCCTCGTTCACAGCTTTAACAAAGATCCATATCTCTGTCTCGTGTGCTGACTTTAAATTTTGGAAAGAGTCTGCATTTGACTTTGCATTTAGGCAAAGCTGGAAGCAGGTTGCTGTTTTTGCCCCGTCTGTGTGTGCAAATTAAGTAAAAAGCCGATCACTCAAAGGTCAAAGCTCCACATCAACAAAAACATGATCCGAAAATGTTATATTTTTCAAGATATCTCTGCAAACACTAGAGCTCATATTGATCAGACGATGATCCCTCATCCTATGACGTCATGTGATAAGTGACATGAAAATAATGTCATGCATATTTCAAAAGTGCATTTTTTGTAGGCACATTTACATCTTATTGGGGTTAAGACATTGAAAAGTATTCGATATTTTATCATATGGGGAGAAACGGCGTGATCATGACATCACTATTAATGCATTAACTTTTGCAACTAATGAGATTAAACACACAATCTACAGCTTTGTTCGATGAACCGATCAATCGTCATTATATGTATTTAAATAAAACAGAAAAGAGTTAGCATTGCCTGATACATCGTGTTTGTGTATCCTTCCTCCTTCGCTTCTCATTTTTTAGTTGAAAATATGAACAACATTGGAAAATGTGGATGAAATAATTAGGACTAAAAACCTTATGTTCCTTTTTGGCTCTCAGTCATCAATTAGTATTTGTTTCTGCAGCAGTGTGTTTGTTTTAATGACAAGAAAGTATGTGCAAGTAAGGACAAGCTGAGATATCGGCTACAACATAGAAAGTCTATGGTCGGCACATGTTGTTATTGGCAAGTTAAATATATATATTTTTTTAAAAGAGAAATGTCAAATCCTCCGGTGCATCACTTCATCAAAACACATAAAGCTAATCTCCTGTTTTGCTCTCTGGACTGTGACCTTTATAAGGAAGAGATGCATCATATTGTTAAATACCCCGAATATATAAATCCCCACTGAGGCAAATGGAAAAATAGATTTTGTAAGTTTGCACTCATCCTCAATTTGACCATAACAAGCTGCCCTGTGTTTTAAACGAAGCAGCGTCTGTGTATCTTGAGTGGGTTTGTGTTTTGTGCAGATCAACTCTACCTGCAAACCCCAGTTGCATGTTAAAAGGCATTTACAGCGTCCTGCGGGTCCTCTGAAACCTCCAGCACTCATTTATGCTTTCTCGTGGAGCAGATGGGTGAGTTCCTCAGGCATATTAGTCCTCATTATTTGGGAATGAATGAACACCTTTAGTGCTCGGAGGTACGTTCATTCATTCGCGAGGGGGGGGGGGGACACCTTGTTTGAAAAGAAATGTCACTTTTATGATGTCGGGAGTCACAACGCACAGCAGAGTTCAAGCTGCTCGGTGAGAAGGGCTAAAACATGACTAATTAAATAGTAAAGAGAGGGATGAGTGATGTAAGACTCTCCCGAACACACACACACACACACACACACACACACACACACACACACACACACACACACACACACACACACACACACACACACACACACACACACACACACACTTGTACCTCTGGACTGAAGGATGAACTGACGTCACAAAACTTGTTTTTAGCCACAACTCGAGGATTAATTCACTAATTATGACCCAAAAAAGCACACAAATTTTCAGTAGAATATAAAAAGAGATGATATTGTAAATCTAAAAGTCCAAAGGTCAACTCCACTGTGGCATCATCATGTTCTGCATATGCACTTAATACCTTTTATTCCATATTTGCACCATACAGTAAATAAAGATGGAGAACAGGTCTCCACTTCTTTCCGTTGAAGCCAAATCATCCCCAAAATCATTTTTTTCGACATGTGCTTTTTAGTTTGGTCCATGTCCCATCCACTAACATGGAGGAGGTGGGCTTTATGACCTCTACTTCACTTTTGGGGAGCCGTCTTGTCGTCCATCTTTATATTCAGTCTGTCCTCTGGACCCTCTAAGCTTTAATTCTTGTTTTTCTGTTTCCTCCGCAGCAGACAGAAGCTCATCCTGAACATATTCACATTTTACTTTCACAGTTTTCCTCCCATTTACAGATGCGTGCTCGGTAATTACAGCGATTGCAGAAGAAAATTCATTTTCCTGTTAATAGCATAATGGGTTTTTGATTATAATTGCTAATAAGCTGCTGTTTCATTAGCAGGGATTTTATTTACGACCCGGACATCTTCTGAGTGCTTGTATACAAATTAATATTCCTTAAGCACGCACAGAAAAAAACCCAGAGATGTGATTTTGTGGGAGTGACGTGTCTCAGACATTGATTTTGATGCCCGGCTCAGACACTGTATCGGGTTTGTCATCAAGCTCGTGTTCAAAGAAGTGCACACGTGTTAATTAACCTGCGTTCTGCTGATCTCGTGCACAGCACTTGACCAGCAGCTGTTAGAGTCCATAAAAGCCCGTTCTGCCTCTGCCTCTCATATTATAGTGTCTCCTTATATGCGGTTGACGATTAATCAAGTTGAGTTCATTATCCGCCTCTTGTGATGACCCAATAATTCAATTCCAATAATGCCTCCAACAACTACCCTGGACTTTTTATCACTGCCTGTTTGTGGAAAGGGATTTAATTCAGAGCACCAATTAAATTGCAGAACCCTGAAGCAGCCGGGTGTGTAAAAACCAGCGCAGTAGAAAGTCGGAGCTATTGATTAATGAAGCAAGTGGATCAAATGACTTCTCCCAGAGACATTAATGTCCCCTCATTGTCTTCACTTACTTCATTATGTTTATAGACAAATGATGTCAACATACAGACGTTGTGGAGGTTGAAAGTTATAATAAGACGAAAGTTTGAATGGAGGTGTTGTCATGTAGCAACTTCAACTCTTTTCTATAGCAACATCTTTATTTAAGATATTATCTACAGATTCTATGAAGCTTTCTTTCTGCATCATCTTCAGCATCATTGTCCTGATATGAACATGATTCTTTAAGAATGTCTTGAGGGAATTTCTTTAAAATTTGATAAAAAGTTTGACTGAGGACTGATCTGATTAGATGTTGATGGTCAAAGTTCAAAGTCGATTTGACCTCGTAAAGACCTCATTGCGTTCATTAATCCCAATCGAGGTAAAAGTTTGAAATAATCGTGATATTATTTTGTGGTCAAGATCTTACATTCAAAGAACACATGAAGGATTTTGGAATTTCCTCCACATTTTCACCAGTTTCAATTTGGACTCCATCGTGAACTGATGCAATATCAGAGGTCAAAGGTCACAGTGACCTCATGTTATTGTGACTGCATGTCAGGGACTGAAACTGACCCTGGTTGGTGGAGACGTACAACCACAGGTCGCTAGTTTTAGTTTGTACATCGTGACGCAGGAGCTACAAAAGGAAATGGTTTAACATCCCATTCAACATCAAGAGCACAAACGTATCTGTGTCATGCTGAAGAAACCAACCTATTTAAACAATACTTGATTCTTGTGTCTCAAGTATGTTCTGAACTTCCTGGAAGCTTCTTTTATTTTTTCACTTTCACACAAGAGCAGTTCCGTGACTTTAAATTCATCTCGCCTCTAAGTCCACACTTCACGTCCTCTGCACCTCGACGACAGGATGTTGATGTGGAGTTTTCAGCATCGTTTCTTCAAAGTCCTGCTGACAGTCGTGTGTGTGTGTGTGTGTGTGTGTGTGTGTGTGTGTGTGTGTGTGTGTGTGTGTGTGTGTGTGTGTGTGTGTGTGTGTGTGTGTGTGTGTGTGTGTGTGTGTGTGTGTGTGTGTGTGGCGCCCATATTGTAAAAGTAGGAGCAGTTTCAGAGGAGCTACCTTTGAATCAGTGGTTTTCACTTTTACTTTCATGCACAACGTTTTTTACAATATGCTTCAGAGAAAACTGGTGATTGTTCATCTTCCAGCTCCTAATAGTCATCTTCATTTCACATGCTTCTGTGGGAATTCCACATGAACTCTCCTGCTCGGGATATTCAAGCTGGAGACACTGAAACTACAAATATTACTTTTTATCGGGGACATAACATGTTTATGTCTTTGTTTACGACGGGGAGATTTGGCTTGCGTAAAAAAGGAACTGTGTGAAAATGACCTCGTAAAAGTCGGGCTGCACAGAACATTTGGTGTAATTTTATCTTGTGCAGATGGTTCGGCTGTTTATAGAATAAATATAGAAGTATGTCGTTGGCCTTATCTGTTTTACTGTCGACCGATCTGGAGCCAGACTGTCTCTGTGACTCCTCTTCGTCCACGGCTTCTCTGAATGGTGTTAAGGTTTATGAAGTACGTTAGGTATACTGTATATTGTTGTAGTACTTTCTAATACGGGGTTACAAGTTTTATCTATAAGCCTTTATTAATTATTAATGAAAAAATCAATGTGACTGTTTATCCTGCTTGATCATCGACCTTCTACAAAAGAGCTGCAGACGATTAACGTCTCAGTAACTTCCTATTTCAGACTTGATGAATAAAACCGACTGGCGTCAAAGGTGAACCTTGATCGCCCCCTGGTGGCTGTCTGCATTATAAGTCGTAAAACCTCACCTCCTCCATGTTAGCAAATGGGATCTGGTCAAAGTACATGTTACATTTTTTTTTTCTTTCATAATAGGTAGTTCTTATCACATGTTGTGTTTTCATGTGTGTTCATGTTTTTATTAATGGGGTGAAACATCATGATTGACAGCTGAGATTGACTAATGATTGGTCGAATGCATGTATACGATATTTACCTCCGCCAAGGAAGTTTTGTTTGTTTCTCTGTGAGTTAGAATCATTACACAAAAACTACAGAACAGATTTTCATGAAACTTGGTGGATAGATGATATATGGGTTAAGGAAGAAACCATAACGTTTTGGTGTAGATGCAGGAATTTCTCAGAGAATAATTCATGGATCTTGATGGAAAAGAATCAGGGATATTTAGGGGACTGATATTTATGATTGTGTGCAGTGTGGTGCAGTTCAGGGGACTGTTGATCGACTGAGTGTCATTTCAGTTTAGCTTCTTATCTTTTTTTTTTACAGTGGGAGGAAGTGCAGACGTGTTTTTCCATCTTCAATCACAGTCGGTGTTTTGAAGATTTAAGACTGCAGACGTGATGGTTTAGAAATATTGAAAATATACAAGAATTTATTAACGATGACTTTATGATGTGCAATAAATAAATAGCAAATACCACCGAATGGGATTTTATTTTTTTATAAATCCCAAAAGGAAAATGTAATATTAATGAAGAAGCATCCACAGCATGAACTCGGTGCATCTCAGCAGTTCAGCAGAGTCGTAATGTTTTGGTCCTTCGTTAGTTTTTTTCCTGTTTTTGATAAAATAAAAGCAATTTCATTAGTGCAAGTAGTTTTATGCAGAGTACATATGTACCGGGATGATTAGAAGCGTGTGTGCGTGCCTTGTTTTGAATTTGTCCCGGTCCAACAACCATTTGTTGATTCAAAGTCCAATAACTGGGAGACGTGATTACATATTTCAAAAATTAAACCATTTTCCATTTCCCTTATTATTCATTCAGCTGCTCTCGGAGGTTGTTTTATCCACGGTGCTTTTAAAACATGCCTGATAATGCACTTCATGTTTTCACTTTGCTTTAATGTGCCTCGGTGTGAAGAGCTCTAATTGAGAGGGAGGGTACTCGGGTTTATCAGCTCCGAGTTTGTGTGTACATGCATATTACTGCACAATGAGGTGGAAGCACTAACAGTAAAAATGACTTGTCTTCAGTGACCAGTGGAAATAGAGCAAGCGTTGTTTTTCAATGTTTTTATGACGGGTTTTTGCGAGACATGGTTTTTATCAAAGGACGCAGAATCTTTCCAGCCCACACAGAAGCACAGTTTCCATCAATTAAAGATCTGTTATCACCGACGCTGCCGCAGAGTGGGTAGTGACGCTTGTTATTAAATCCTCGTCTGAGACCAGCTTTGTGTTTCTCCACGTGCAGGTGGGATTTTTGAGACCCGGGAGAGTGAGCTGGTCAGCATGGACGAGCTGGCGTTCAAGTTCGCCGTGAACAACATAAACCGTAACAAGACGCTGATGCCCAACACCACGCTCACCTACGACATCCAGAGGATCAACATCTTCGATGGATTCGAGGCTTCGCGGAGAGGTACCAAATAAAACACACTTACCTTTAAATAAATTGCTTATAACACATTATAATGTAGCAGGTGTAGATACAGTGTATGAGTCCTCTAGTGGGTGCACATGTGGAGGCTGTGTGTAGATTAGTACTGTGAATTAATAAACGCCTACTAATATCCTCACAGGTGCAAATCAATAAGAAGGTACATCTTAGTTAGGGATCAATTTCATCTCTCAAACTGATGTATTCATTTATGTTTTTGTTAAGTTTATAATTTAGTAAACAAAGTATATGTTGTATTTTAATACTAAGAGTGATGGATTCACTGAAGCTTGACAAATTTAGCAAAAAGTTAAATATTAAATTTAAAGTAAAAGTAATAAAGTACTTAAGTAAATGTGAATTATAATTAGGAGAATGTAATTAAAGCATTAAAAGTTTAAGTCGTCATTATGCAGACAAATGCCTCCCATGACTTTAACATAGTTTTTTTTCTTTTTTATGAAAAATCAATTTAACACAAAATTATCAATATTAAACAACTGACTGAAACTAAAGGTGCTTTAAGAAAATAAAACACTTAATACTTAAAATATTGCCTGAAAGGATTTTCTTAATACTCAAGTGAAGTACTGGTGCCTTCAAATTTGTACTTAAGTGCAGTACTTAAATTGTACTTCTTTATATTTAACCAGTGGTAAAAAGGAAATATACTTCAGTTAACCTCAAATCCAAATGACCCTTAAAACCACGCTACAGTTAACGTTACTCAAGTGAGGAGGTGGAGGTGAATATGGTTTATCATGTAATTTGGTTGTGAAAGTATCAGATCGACCTAAATCCCACAGCCTTGTGATCATTGAACTTCTGACTCTGAGTCGTTCTCCTCCTCCAGTGTGTGACCAGCTGGCTCTCGGGGTGGTGGCGGTGTTCGGCCCCTCCCACAGCTCCTCGGTCAGCGCCGTCCAGTCCATCTGCAACGCCCTGGAGGTCCCGCACATCCAGACCCGCTGGAAACACCCGTCAGTGGACAACAAAGACACGTTCTTCATCAACCTGTTCCCCGAGTACACCGCCATCGCCAGGGCCATCCTGGACGTGGTCACGTTCTTCAAGTGGAGGAAGCTGACGGTGGTCTACGAGGACAGCACAGGTATCGGGCCCCTTGTTTTATCATCATCTGTATATGTTGGTGTTGATTTTATTCCCCAGTGCATGGCTGGATATCAACAATAACACTGCATGACATTTGAAGTGAGGAAACGATGGGGAGAAGAAGTCAAACGTGCAGCCTTTGTGTTTTCCTTAATATATTCATATGTCGCGGTTCTAATTACTCACAAGATGCACAATCCTGCCGTCCGTCACCATCCTCCTCCTCCTCATGCTGGCTGCTGAACCCAATCTGCTGCAGGGCACCGGCCCCTCATATCAATCAGCTGCCAGCGTTCCTGCCCTCGGACTTGAAACCGCTGAGATCCCAACCACAACCCTGACGCCCTCCAAATCCAGCAGCGTCCCACAGAGAGTTCGAGAGAGCACGACTTGGAGGAGTGTGAAACCGCTGCAGCTGAAATGTCATAGTTTATGGATTTCTTCCTTTTCATGCTTTTTTATTTTTGATCAGAAATGTACTCTTTTTAAATGTCACCGAAGGCACACACCTGCACAATTTACACACTGTAACGCACACACACACACACACACTTACACACACACAGGTACAGAGTCTTATGTGCACGGGCTGCACGATAAAGGTGTTTGTTTGTCTTTGAGGAGATTAAAACACAAAGAAGAAGATGCCAGAAGATAAGCGAGAAGTTAAGAGTCATTCAAGCACGTGCTGAATTGTCCTTGAGCAAGACATTGAACCGTTGCCATCCATCCATCCATCCATCCATCCATCCATCCATCCATCCATCCATCCATCCATCCATCCATCCATCCATCCATCCAACCTTTGAGGGTCACAGGGGGAAGTGGGGCCAAGCTGAGACATGACGAGGTACATCCTGAACATTAGCTGCTTTCAGACATCCACTGAGATCCTCTTGAGATCCTCTGGACATTCTCCAGAGAGGCTCTATGTGCGAACACAAATGTCCGACTGAGAGGCTCCGGATTTTCTGCGGCCGGCCCCTGGTAAAAAGTCAGCAGAGTGTCCGAAGGGGCCGATGTGAGAACACAGCAGGAGGTCCTCCCCAGGAGTCACAGCAAGCGAGTGGGCGATGATGTTTCTAACACGCGACAGACGCAAAATGAAGAAAGAAAATAAATATCTCAGGATGAAAAAGAGGAGCCACACGTGTAGAAGACACTGACGAAGATGTGAAGAGGGCTGTTACTGATGAGAGCTGATGCCGGTGTCGATGTGCTGTAAACAAAAACATGTGATATCCACCACCTCTGTGTTGAGGGGAGAATCTCTTGCTGCTGTGTTTTACATGTGTGAAAGGCAAACTCCAGAGAAAGTCCAGACCCAATTCCGCCGACATTCTCCGACGGTCAGGTTTGACACCGGCCAATTTAGAGTCTCCATGTCTTTGGACTGTTGGAGGAAGCTGGAGCTCTTCTCCTGTCTCTGCCTCTCCCCTTGTTGAACAAACGTGTCAGAGGAGAAAACTCAAAGGTCCGACTGTGCTTCTCTTCCAGGTCTGATGCGGATGCAGGAGTTGATCAAAGCTCCTGCGAAGCTCAACCTGAAGATCAAGATCCGGCAGCTCACGCCGGGCAACCAGGACGCCCGGCCGCTGCTCAAGGAGCTGAAGAAAGACAAGGAGTTCTTCATCCTCTTCGACTGCTCCTATCGAATGGCTGCGGAGCTCCTCAAGCAGGTTTGCACGAAGATTTATCTCAGCAACTTTTTAGTTCCACGGATTTACAACATGTTTATGCGTCTTCGGGGACGACACGTTTCACGATTCCTGCAACACAAAGTCTTTTTATGTCGCAGTAAATCTTACGGAGCCTATTACCTTGTTTACTAAGGCTTTCATTGTGATTTAAATAGGAGCCATTAAAGGACATGATAAAGAGAAGTTGTTGAATAGGCTCTTCAGGATGAAATAGCACTTCCTCTTAAGTGTCAGGATTTTAAATGGTGCTCAACTCATTCTCCTTCAGTGGCTGATTTATGACATTAACAGACATTTGATATTTTTTTTTTGTCATTGTAAAAAGAGACAATTAGAAAGGATTAAACTTAAATGAAGCTTTTTATTTATTCAGCTGCTAAGTGAAATTTATCAATATTTTGAGTGCTTTACTTATTAGTGCAAAGTGGCTCCCTTCACTCAATATAATATAAAATAATGCAAAAGAGAAATGACGCTGCAGAGAAACTCCACAATGTGGCCGGACATTTTCCTTAAACGTTTAATTTCCTCTTTTCATTTTGCAGCTTTCATCAATGGGCATGATGACGGAGTACTACCATTTCTTCTTCACAACTTTGGTGAGTCAGGAAAATGTGCGACTGTTGTTTCACGGGAGATAATAAGAGACATGTTTGCGTGTAACAGTAAAACCGAGCTCGTCGTCTGGGAGCTCGTTTGTCCTCTAACGGGCTTCGTAAATTCACGGCTACAAATGTTGACGTGATTCATCAACAGTAAAAAGGCTGAGAACGTGACAGACTGTTTTTATCTCTTTATAAATATATATATATATATATACAGAATCACACTCTGCTCTACCTTCACCACCTGCTCCTCACATCCATCTCCTCTCTCTCTTTGCAGGATCTGTTCGCACTCGACCTGGAGCCGTATCGCTACAGCGGCGTCAACATGACAGGGTTCAGACTGCTGAACATAGACGACCCATGGGTGGCGTCCACCATGGACAAGTGGGCCATGGAGAGACTGCAGGGTCCCAAGCAAGAGATCGGCCTGATGGACGGAGTCATGACTGTAAGTGTCTTGATGTCACCACTTGGGAGGAGGTTAGGTTTTTATTGCCGTTTGTGGGATTGTCAGCAGGATAACGTAAAAACTACTGAACCTATTTTATTGGAACTTTGTGGAAGGGTGTGGTGTGGGCGAAGGGAGACCTTGTTAACTTTTGGAGAGGATTTGACTGGGGGGGAGCAACGGTTTTATGAATTTTTCAATAAATAATAATGAGATCTTAAAGAAAAAACAAGTACAGTGAAGATGACGAAGAGATTCCTCTGGAAAACTCACCTTCCTCCTACGTGGACTTCTGCTTCCGAGAGATGCATGAAAAACCTGCGCTCCTGCTCAGGCAGAACCTGAAAATCAGGGAGGTGGAAGAGGAGGAGCGAGAGGAAGACAAAGAGGTCGATGAAGGGTATCCAGAGGAACTTCCTGATGAGCAGGAGGAAGAGAAAGAGACTGATGAGGAGGGTAGAAGTCAGTCCCGTCAGTGGGCGGGTGTGATTCAGAGCTCTGAGGTGTCAGGCTGAAGATGAAACACAACTGGAATTGGGGGATTGCTGACACACATACACAAAAGACAACAATGTGCAGACAACAGGTTCACACAACGATAATTGTCATTGTTTACTCCTCTATGAATTACTCTATTAATATTTCTTTTCTATGAGATGCCTTGAGCGATTGAAGAAACCCTAACAACGTCTTCCTCCCCCTCCGCAGACAGACGCAGCCTTGATGTACGACGCCGTGTTCATGGTCGCCGTCGCGTCCCAGCGAGCCACTCAGATGACCGTCAGCTCCCTGCAGTGTCACCGCCACAAGCCCTGGCGCTTCGGGCCGCGCTTCATGAACCTCTTCAAAGAGGTCAGTGTGGGTGGAATCTCAGAGGGATCCACAAACCACGTTACATCCGCGGCGATAACTTCACCGCCATGTTTTTCGGATGGCGTTGCTTTTGAAAAGGGGCTTCACAAGCATCTCCCCGCTCAACGCTTCGCCTGTCGAACAACTGTCAGATCGTTTCTCGTGATTTGTTACTTTACGGGTCCCCCTCTGAAAGTACACAACAGGAAAATATATGGTATTTATGTAGTGATGAGCTGGAAGCTTGCGGCCTGCCTCCGCTGTCAGACTGGATGCCTACAGACAGAAATGAGGCCTTTGATGCACGAGTGTTTTGATCTCTTAAGTCTTAAATCCCGCGGACGACCGTTGCCTGCCATGGAGACGGAACATTATCATTCAATCCCTTCACCCCCTCATCTCCCCAACCGCCACCCTGCCCTCCGTCTCTCTCTCTCTCTCTCTCTCTCTCTCTCTCTCTCTCTCTCTCTCTCTTTCTCTCTTTCTTTTGCTTTGCCTCTCCCTCCCTCTCTCGCTCTGCTCCTCCAGCTTTTTTTCGTTTTGTTTTGTTGCCCGCTGCGCGTCCTTTGATGCATCTGTCCTCCTGTGCTATTCATCACCAGATAAGAGGCCTTTTGATTGCAAGCAGCAGTAAAATATCTCACACAGCACTCAATTAAAACCCAATTCTGATGAGAGAGAGAGAGAGAGAGAGAGAGAGAGAGAGAGAGAGAGAGAGAGAGAGAGAACGAAGCTTTCATTTAACAAGCCAAATTAAATACTGGGCACTTTAACCTGTGCATTCTCTCTTTCTTCTGGTGACTGCAGTTAAAAATATTTGGCGTTTCTGTGAGAAAAATGAGCTGAATTAGATTTTTTTTGATCTCTTGTTATTCAGTGTTTATCCTTTCATGAGTGAAAACAGGATTTTAAATCTTAAAAGTGTCAACAGCTGCAAAAACGTATTTTCTGACTGACTTTCCTTCAACAAGTTCATCATGTCTTCACAACATGAAGCGTTTCTTCACTTCAATTTCCTCACGAATTTCTTCTCATCACAAACTCCGCTGTCCAGGATAAGTAGAGCCTGAGAAAAGTTATTTTTCTCAACAAGTGTGCAATTAAAACTTTCTTCTCCTCGAGCCATGTCCATGACTTTGTAACAGCCACAAGCATTTTAACACTTTTTCAGGTTCAAGAGGTTCAAGGGGGACGCTGGTCTGCAGCAGTGCATAAATGTGGGTTCTTACTTAGTGCAGCGTAGCTCTGCTCGTGTCTGCACAGGGATCTCTCCCCTGCTCCATCTCAGACATTATCAAAAGAAGAATTAACTTTTTATTCACATTTGTGCAAGTTATACGAAATAAACCAAAAATAATGAAAATACGCTTCATTAATAAGCATAAAGTTCAATAAAATGTTGATATTTATTACATGAAATGAGGCAGGATAGAAATTTGTTACTTTGTGCAGGATATAAAGCGAAGTTATTTGTTCCGAATGGAACGACACAGTTGTGCAGGAAGAAGGTTCCCGGTTTGAATCCTGGGCCTTACTGTGTTAAAACTGCATGTTCTCACTGTGTGTGAGAGGATTCTCCTGTAAGACATAGGTTGATAGATTAATTGGAGACTCTAAATTGTCTGTAGGTTTGAATGTGAGAATTTCTGTATGTAGGACCTGTGCACATTGTTCTTCGCCTCTCGCCCAATGTCAGCTGCGATTGGCTGATTGATTTCACCACATCCTCCAGTCTTCACCTGACGTGATCCTGTGGCTCTCACAGCCGTCTGGCTTCTCTCTGCCTTCATCACCCACACTTCTCTCTGTTCCCAAAGCTCCACTGAGGCTCGGCGAACACCAATAACTCACACGGCATCTGAGACTCCTCTCTTCCTCTGCCTCTCCTCTCTGCAGGCACAGTGGGACGGACTGACAGGGCACATTGTTCTTAATAAGACAGATGGCCTGAGGAGAGACTTTGATTTGGACATCATCAGCCTCAAAGAGGACGGCACTGCCAGGGTGAGCGCAGAGGCCTCGAATAGCCAATTACACCACTCTCATGCTGCTTCCACACCGGCTGAGTCTTTCCATTAAGGCGTGTGTGTGTGTGTTACTATGTAGATTTTGTTTCCCATTGTCCATCCACACATTAATTGTCTGGTTTTGATTTCATTCATGAATATTAATAACGCTGCAACATCTGATTATTTCTCTCCACGCTGTCTGTGCTTCACGTCGGCCTCCTCACTTTTGTCTAAAGGGTATCATGGACGGCGGAAGTCGCCTCACAAAGAGGTGGATCAAGGTTTGTGCCAGTGCCTCGTTTGGTCCGGGTGTTTGCTCTTTCCTCCTCGTCCTCCCCCCCTCTGCTCTCACTCTGTATGCCTCATGCTCCCCCCGCTCCTTGGCTTGTCAACCTTGTTTCTCTCCACTGATTTTGTGTACAGCACTGCCACGTTCTGTATTTGACATTTTTCCGTTTTTTCCCCGTGTTTGAGTGCAGCCACGGCTCTGACAACTTGTCAGAACTTTTGCAGCAGTAGAAAAGGAAACTCTGAAATCTCTTGGTTTAAGTATAGACACAGCGATTCCTCCGTTTGCAAATCCTGCAGCTTCACTTGGTGTCTTGTTTCTGCAGCAGGTGGCTGTGAGTAATAAGAAGGAAACAAATGATCCTGCAGATCCTTCACTTCTGCACAGACGTGTCAGTCCACTTCCTTTAATGTGCTTCACTCTCACTGCCTCCGTGGAAATGACAGAGGCCGGCAGTGTTTTAATTGCGGCCGAGAGGGATCCAGTTTGCAGAGGAGACGACAGCTTCAAGGATCGAGATTTGTCGTGAGAGGAGCAGATTGGCTTTGTTTTCCTTTGATTGACACACAAGTTCAGTGCTTGCTCCAATTTAGCTGTTAAATATATGCATTTCTCCATTAATTCTGGAAAAAACTCTGTCTGTTTGAGGCTCGTGTATCTGGAGAACTGTTTATGTTATCGGCGTGTCACTTGGCATCTGTATTGTTCAGGGTCAATTTGGTGCAATGTAGACACGTGATTTGTCGATATTAATGCATTTTAAATATGATAAATGAATAAACAGGTGAACAGCTCTTTGAGCAGCTGCAGTGGAGCAGCTTCAGGGCTCTGAGGACTGAGTCCTGCAGTCGGTCTTTACTTGTTGCTCCCTGTATACTGCCAGTGACTTCAGAAAGAAAAGCCATCAACACAAGCCAAACACAGGCAGGTTTAAAACGCTTAAACACAAGCAGTGCACTCGTTAAATCAATCCCAATAAATTAAATCGTTATTCCTTTGTCAAAGTGTAACGGCAAAGTCAAACAATAGCTCTGTTCTTGGCTTCATTTAATTTAAACACTTAAATGCCAAATAGTTTGTTTCGCTTTGTTTATCACCTTGAAAATTAATGATGAATAATAGCGTTGAAGAGTGTTGACTTCATTCCTCCCGTCAGACCGACACTTCCTCTTCTCCTTCGTCAGGCAGACGGGATGTGAAGTCAGACGGCAGCTGTCAAGGTGCAGAAGCAGTGATTTATACTGTAATTTTAATTCCATTCAGTGCTTTTAGCCCTGGAAACCGTCGCCTCAGAGGGAAAACCACATCAGTAGGAAAAAAAAATGAATTATCAGTCCGTAGCACTCGTGTTAGTTCTTGGGCACTGGAGTGTTAAATACTCTCTGAAGAGCACGATGGGACTAAACAAAGTGAAAGTCTCCGGGGGAATAAATTATTTTCTCTTAAAGTTGTTGACTTTCCAGAAATACGTTTTTTCCTCTTCCCCTCTCAGCTCTCTTGGCCCGGCTCCCTGTGTCTGCTGCTCGGCGGTAACGCTCTTCCAGGCCGATTTGGTTCTGGATGGAGAAGCGCTTTAGGATTCACAGATAACAATAAACTCCCAGCGCATGAGAGAGAGAATCGCTGTCAGTTTTTATAGCACACTTTGTTGTCGGGAGCTTCGCTGGTGCGCACGATAAATTTGCAGGGATGGCACAGTAAATCCATGACTGAGGGATTTAGAAGATGATGACTGGATGCCATGCAGTTGTCCTGGGTTGTATTTTAGCCTTGATTTCATTGGCTCGGCCAGTTTTATAACTTAAACTTCAGTCTGTATAATCGTGCAGGTGATATTTCACACAGAGGAGGATATTTCCCAAAATAGTAACAGTTCTACAACATGAGCTCGATTACGTGAAGCTGCAGAGGCTGGAACCAGTCCTCCGAAAAATATTGTTCTTACTTTGTCCATTTATCTTTGAGATTGAGGACAATACAATTAATTAAGTCCAGCCCCATTCACTGTGTTGCTCATCTGCTGTGTCCAGAGATAAGACAGATTTATGGACTCCTGCAAAGAGGGGACCCCTCGCAAAAGTACCACAGAGGAGATATAATGTGCTTTTAGCGAGTTTATAAGTGAGAGCGTTTTCTATCCGTGTGACCGGGCGAACAGGGGAAGATAATGAGGAGTGAAAAGCATGTTATCTCCTCCGATAGGTAATCCCACACGGCTCTTTCTGGTAAAAATAAACTATGAAAAATAAAGATTGCACCTCAGCTTCGTTTAATAAGAGGAACCGATTCGCTCGGCCCCTCTTCCCCTGACGTGCACGCTGCTGCTTCTGACTAAAAATACACGCTCATTACCTCATGTTCACAGACTGAGCAGCAGAAGTAGGAAATCTGCTCTCGCTCGCTTGTGTCGCTTCAGCTCTGCTAACGATGAACCCTGATCGTTTAATGCCCTTAACTCTATCGCATCAGCGTCGTGAGCCCACTTGACGTTTGCTCGGCTTTTAACCAGTGAGGAGATTTGAAAGGGTCAAAAATCCAGCTGCCAGACGCCCTGCCCTAATCTGCTAACTGTCCGGATTATACCGGCTCGTCCGATTGAACCGGACACTCTCAGTCGCTCTTACTGTGGCGGCGCGGAGGTCAAACGCCAATGTTGTCTTCTGTTTACCCCTGATCCTGCTCTTCCTCCCTCAAACTGTCCCTGCCTGTGTGATTTCTAACTACTCATCATCGTACTGAAGTAGAGCTGCTCAATCTTTCTGTAAGGAATTTGCCTTTTGGGGTTCATGGTGTCGTAAGCGGGCCGAGTGTCCGTCTTCAGTTGGCGGCAAAGTCCGACTAGCAACATGAGACTCGAGTCTACGAACGCATTTTTTCACAACTTGCGACATTTTGCCTGATTAACAACCATCCACATGTGAATGCAGATAAATTTAAAAGTCGGCCACTGATGCTGCTCCTCTCCACGCCCACTGTTCTGTGATTGGTCAAACTAGAAACATTCACATTCATTCACAGTAGGCATCTGTTTATTGAGATTATGTGCAACTAAACCTAATTTGATCATTTGATTGATGTATTATCACATAAGAGCCAAATAAGAAAACCCTCATAACAATACGTTTGGCATTTAGCTTAAAAAATTACAGACGTATTAAAAATTGTGAATTGATCCGGTTAAAATATAATAAAATATAGAGGCCACCAGAAGCCAATGTAAAGCAATAGTTCATCAGAAAGAAATGTTTCCCCACACACACACACACTTTTATTGTTTAGACTCTTTATATTGACTCTACATAAAATTAAGTTTTCGGCGCTTTGCCCAGAATCATCAGAGCAAAGCCGAGCGAAAGGGAAATGAACAGTGAACGGAGCAGAAGGTTGAAAAGGAGCCAGGAGGAGTCGGGTCTTTTTTAACCTTTACACTTCTGTTCGACGAATCAGAAAATACGATTAATGTGAAAAGAGTATTGGAGCAGTTTCAAGTTTCCCGTCAAGACTTCAAGTCTCTGGTATGAAAAATAATTAGAATATTCAATCAGCTTCTTCCCGTTAACAGCAGCAAGTGCTAGAGATGATACAAACATGGCTTTAATCAAAGTCCTCCATGGTGACTCCAGTAGCTGGTGTCAAACGTAACCTCCTGTGGTCCTGATCAAAGCAGGAAATGCGCTTCAATACATCTGAGGCCCTGCTCGCTGTTCTCTCCAGATCGCTGTGTGGAACTCGTACAAGGGGATGAACCTGACGGAGAAGTCCAGCAGAGACAAGAATAACAACGTGACCGACTCTCTGGCCAACAGGACCCTCATCGTCACCACGATTCTGGTGAGGAGGAGGAGGGAGGAGGAGGAGGGAGGAGGGAGGTTACACAGAGGGCAGCACGGAGAGGAGGAGGAAGAGGAGGACATATGGGGATGGGTAGAGTGCAGATAGAAGGACATAAGAGGAAGATGCACTTAGAGAAGAGAGGGAAACAATAAGTGGTGTTGAGCTGTGGAAAACGGTTGCTAAGGATTAGAAAATAACACATATTTCAAGCTTAATTTTCGCAATTCACCTGCTTCTAACTGATGTTTAGAGACAAATTGTAACATCCTCTGTCTCTAACATGTGTTTCGTATGGATTTAAGTTCAGCGTGTTCTTTGCTGTGCAGGAAAATCCATATGTGATGTATAAAAAGTCCGACAAGGAGCTCATTGGCAACGATCGTTTCGAGGGCTACTGTCTGGACCTGCTCAAAGAGCTCTCCAACATCCTGGGTTTCACGTACGAGGTCAGACTGGTGGCTGATGGGAAATACGGCGCCCAGAATGACAAGGGAGAGTGGAACGGGATGGTCCGAGAGCTCATCGACCACGTGAGTTCACAGTTAAAAACGAAATGTATGATATCTTCATCTGAAATGAGATAGAGTCAAAGTTATCTTTAAGTACTTAAAGGGGAATTCCAGCAATTTCCAACTGGACCATATGTTTATTATTGTAGATGTGTAAATGAATGGTTCTTACAAATACTATTGAAATCAGTCCAGTAGATTGTCCTGTGGGGCAACTGCGACAGTCCACTAAAAAGTACCTTTTATTACTTATTTTATTCTAATCTTTATTCAAGGAAATGGTATTTCTGCTTGAGCTCAAACTGTGCGCTCACACTCTGATATTTTGTTGCTTGGACAGATTTCCCCTGCGCTCCGGCTCCAGCTCTTCTCCTCGCGCTCACACTGCTCTTAAAACTGAAAGACCACGCTCTTGAATACAGATTAGAAAAAAACATCTATTCCCATTAGTCATCTCTCTGGAAAAATGAAGACAAACTGTGATTTCACTGAACTGACACATAATCGAGAGAAAAGTTGTCTGTTATTGAGTTTGCAGGTGGTAACAGATCCAGTTTGAGAGCAATGTCTTTATAGAGCAGTAGATTCAGGAGCGACAGTTTAATCAATGGTCGTTTGCACCTGTTGCAGCCTCGGGCTATAAACTAGTCTATTGGTTATAGGTAATGAATGAAAACACTGAAATTCGTTCACTATGACTGATTAAATGTTCTCTGCTTTGCTCTTATTTACTTAATCACTCGTCCTGCAAATTAAAAATCTCAAATTTCCCTCCGTTAATTAGAGAAGAACATCTTTTAACAAGGTTTAATATTTGCTGTTGGGATATTGATGGTAGTACGATTGTTAGAAACGGAAAACAAATACTTGGACTGTGTCTCTGGGGTTTCCAGGTTGCGGACCTCGCCGTGGCCCCTCTGACCATCACCTACGTCAGAGAGAAGTCCATCGACTTCTCCAAGCCCTTCATGACCTTGGGCATCAGCATCCTGTACCGCAAACCCAACGGCACCAACCCGGGCGTGTTCTCCTTCCTCAATCCGCTGTCTCCGGACATCTGGATGTACGTGCTGCTGGCCTGCACGGGAGTCAGCTGTGTGCTCTTCGTCATCGCCAGGTGAGAGGGCGGACTGGTACCTGTGATGAGAAGAAGAAGAAATGAAATATTCAGTCTTCTTCTTTTGTTGTCTTGCAGGTTTACCCCGTACGAGTGGTACAACCCACATCCGTGCAACCCGTCCTCGACTCTGATACAGAACAATTTCACTTTACTCAACAGTTTCTGGTTTGGCGTCGGAGCGCTCATGCGGCAAGGTATCGAACTCACACTTAAAGAGATTATAATCTGTGTGTTTTTCTTTATTCTAGAGCTTGGCGTTTCAGATCTAGAGCAGGATTTATTGATTTCACATTCAGATTTTGTTCAGCTTTTTTACTCAGTTTTGCTTGTGCTCAGAATACGCTTGCACTCAGATGCTTTGCTGCCTGGACAGATTTCCTGTGCTCCAGCTCTTCTCCTTGAGCTCTTTTTTTCTCCTGCAATTGGATTTTGTTTGTCTAAAAAGTCTGTAAACATTCCCCAACCAATAGAATGCCTGGTGATGACAAATGTAATCATCCTGCCCTTGTTGTGGGAGCTTTACTTGCATTAACCCGCTTGAAGTAACATAATAATCAATATTTTAATATTGACTACTTGTATGTGAACAGGGTTGCTAAAGTAATATAAATGAGTTTGTCCATCCCCTCTAGGATGAAGCCAGGAGCATTTTCTGTTTTATTTCTCCAAAGGAGACTCCCGCTGGTCATGAGGTCAGAAAGAAAAATTTGTTATTGCAAGTTTCAAGTGTTCCCATCGAGCTGTAGAGTCTATTGACGTCTCTGTGCAGCAGTAAAAACTGTCCTGACTTTGAAAACTCTTCTCTAAGCTTTTTATTTCAAAACACCAATATTGGCCTCCTGTATTCTGCCCTCTGCGTTTAGCCTGGATTCAGTCCCCCTGAGTTGCGACCGAACGCTGCGAGCGGAGTCGTGTCGCGGTTCACGTGGACTTGACCTCCCTCCAGGCAGGAGATTTGTGCAGGATCAGTTTGATAAACTGACCGACAACACCACTGCACAACGAAAATGGCAGCGCTGATGAAATGTTGTGATTTTGCTGAAGGCAGGCCACATTTGTCAAGTTTGTCAGCTCCTCAGAAACGCATCGGTTTTGATGAATGACGAGACGAGAGAGTGAAGCTGTTATTGATGAAGCAGGAGCCTCTGCGTTTTCTTCATTTTGATTTCTGATCCGTAAACCAGGTTCCAACTATGTTGTATTTCATATTCCGCATATGTATTTGAGCTTTCTGTGGAACTGCATCCTTAGACACATTAAATGCCTGTTAAACTCGTGAGAATCTGAAGTGTAATTAATCATTTTCACAAACTGAGAAGCTATAAAAATTGGCACAAAACCTGGCACATTAAATGTGGCAACTTCATTCTTCACTTACATTAATCTTTTTTAATTTCCACTTTCTCTGCACAGAGAAGAAAAACATAAATCATGTTACTTATTATAATGTTTCACTTTTATATCTTTTTCAACGTTCACTCAAATTGCTTTATATTTAGATTTCTTTTGTTTGTTACCTTAGTTTCTTTACTTTTCTAATTTTGTTCTGTTCAATTTGCTTTTTTCTTTATTCTTTATTCTGAACATGTTGTGCAGAGGAAGAAAATAATCATATGAAGAGTTGCACAGTTTCATTTTTAAGTTGAGTTAAAAATCCAACTGTATTTGCACCATTTGAACCAGTGTACTTGATATGGAAGAATATTGACGTTTTATTTAAAGAGGATCTACACATACGCAGCCATTGTGCATGATAATATCAACATTGTTCTTCCCCATCCAACCTTAATCCTTAATCTCTCCCTCAAACCTTTACATTTTAAGCTCTTCTTTAACCTTTTGTCCTCTATCACTGCTGTTCCAGGCTCGGAGCTGATGCCTAAGGCTCTGTCCACTCGTATAGTCGGGGGTATCTGGTGGTTCTTCACCTTAATCATCATCTCCTCCTACACGGCCAACTTGGCTGCCTTCCTCACCGTGGAACGAATGGATGCTCCCATTGACTCCGCAGACGACCTGGCCAAGCAGACCAGGATTGAATATGGGGCAGTGAGGGATGGATCCACCATGACCTTCTTCAAGGTAAAAACGCTGGAGGCCCCCGAATGTTCCTTCCTAGAGCCGAGCGGTGTGGATTTTTTTTCTGAGGCCGATGCTTATACTTATATTATGTAGTACAACATTTCTAATACTGAGGAATTGGCTGATATATACTGTATATTAATAGAATTGGCAATAATTCCCAAGATGTCATTATCAAACCCCCATGACCAGGAAATAGATGTTGAGGTTTGATATTTCACTGTTCAAACATACATATATACATACTTTATAAATAAAGAGAAAACACAAACATAAACACATATATATAACTTGAAAATGTAAACATAAATGCACATCTTCTTTATTGTGTAAAATAAAGGTTTTGATATCAGCATTAATATGAACGCCGATACGATCTGTCTCTGAAAGGCTCATATCGGCCAATCATATTAAGTTTAAGTATTTGAATCAATCAAATAATTGTCTTTTATTAAATGCAAGCAGTTAGCATAGGTTTAGGGTGGAGGGCGGGTCGTCCACTAACCAGAACGTTGGCTGTTCGATTCCCAGTCTCCCTCCTTCTGCGTCCTGAAGTGTCCTTGGGCAAGGCACTGAACCCCAAACTGCCTCTGACGAGTGTTCCAGCAGCGTGTGAGTGATGCGATGGACACAGAGCTGCACAGAGGTGCACTGTATGAATGAAACTGTGAAGTGCTTTGAGTGGTTATCGACACCAGTGATGTATAAATACAGATTTATTACATTCCTTTGTTTTGAGTCATCGTAAGCAGAGGAGCACATCATTCTGAAATGAATGTTAACATGTCTAAATATATATAAATATTAAAACTTTTGATGTTTTCTTAAGCTTACAAATGAAAAAAAGACGTCACTCAGGGTCAAGCTGTGTTTTTGTATTCAAGCACCAGATGTGAGTGTGACTCAGTGATTTCCATAAAAACCAGGGTCACGTTAATTCCCTCGACGTCTCATGCATCCTGTATCTCCAGTGAAAAAACACACAACAGTCTAAAGACCGAGGCAGAGAAATGAGCTTTGCTGAAAGGCTGATGCATCAGGAGGGAAGTGGAGACGAAGCCACTCAGGGCCACTCGTTGTTTGCCCTTTGGGGCGTCTGTGCCCAAGATAAACATGTGTTAACTTGTTAGTTTGAATTATATAATGTATCAGTGCCCTGATGTCCTCAGGCAGGCCCTGTCACACCCTGTCCCCCCCCGCCGCCCGCTCTCACTGCATCCTGGTGGCTCAGCGGGATGTGATCCACGAGGGGCTTTATCCTCCCAGATTGCAGCCAGTGATTACGACTAGGAGGAAGCAGGCCGTGTTGATGGCTCGAACAAATTGAATCAGCTGGAGGAGATTTAGAACACAGCTGTCCCATTTTGTGCAAGGAGGCACACACACACACACACACACACACACACACACACACACACACACACACACACACCAAGACACAGTCCCAGTTGTGCACTTACTGTGCATGTGGTTATGATCGAATTTCATACATGATTGCAAAACAATGACTTTGACAACATTTTACAATTATTCAACCTTACACAGTTTTTCCATATTCATTTGTACTTATTAGGTATTGTAGTATTAGTACTTAGTAGTGGTATTCGTACTGTCTTACCTCACTAACTCACCAGCTACTTTATTGGAGCTTCCCTGCAAAGGTTTTTCACAGGATTGTCCTTGTAACCTGTGTGACACTAAATAAGTTGAATCTTAAAAAACCATGAATCTTAAAATACAGTGTAGTACATCGTTTGCGACTATATACGCAGCCATGAACACAGGTCGCATGCATAACACTGCTTAACCCACTTCGGCTCCTTTTTTGCAGAAATCCAAGATCTCCACCTACGAGAAGATGTGGGCGTTCATGAGCAGCAGGAAGAACACGGCGTTGGTGAAGAACAACAAGGACGGCATCACGCGCGTCCTGACCACCGACTACGCCATGCTGATGGAGTCCACCAGCATCGAGTACATAAGCCAGAGAAACTGCAACCTCACACAGATCGGAGGCCTCATAGACTCCAAGGGCTACGGGGTGGGAACGCCTATCGGTAAGAAGAACGAGAAAGAGGTTTACTCTTCACTTCTCCAACAAACACTTGATCCATGAGTGTACAACTTTGTTTTGCTACTGTCGTGGATCAGAAATTAAACAAAAAGTCAAAGAATAGCCAAGACTCTTTAGTTGCTTAGTTTAGAAGTGAAGCTAAAACGTCTCAATCGCCTCCTGGTGGCTGACTACAGTATAGGTCATAATCCTTGCTTCCTCCATGTTAGCAAATGGGACATGAACCAAACTGAAGTCAAAGTGCATGTTAGATAAATGTTTCTCTAAAACGGTTGCTGTCATGTTTTCAGTTTTTCTCGCTTTACTGGTAAATTTGGTTTTAATTTGTTATTTGAGGATATAAAAAGTTTTCATACTTACGACTCACGATGGGTTGAGTGCGTTTTATGGATTGGACCTCGTCAGCGTTCATATGTGAGATATTCTGGCTGAATTTCTGGATCTTTATATTTACAGTCCATGTTATTGATTCATTCTTTTAATTTGAACACACACTGACTCTGAGACACACTGTTTATAACTGTGTAAACTTTCTAGCGTTAACTACTTGTTCTCTGTGGTAGACTGCACCTGTTTAGCCTCTAAGTTAGTCAGGAGAGGCCGTAGACAAGTGTCCTGCACGGATCACATTCATACAAGCACTTCTGAGGATATTACAATGTACCGAAGGCCCTTTGTGACAATTGTGTGACGAGAATCGAATTTAAATACAACCTCCCACAAAGGACCGGCTTTTGTCCCGTAGATACCAACTTCAATTTATTCGGAATTTGCATTTCCTTTCTTCCGAAGTCGGGTACGGAGCCGCTATCGTGTTTCCTCGACATGCAAATGCACTTCATGCAGAAGCTGTGCCAGCTGCTCGGTGCTAACGCTCATGTGAGGTTCCAGGAGAGTTTGGTGGATTGAAGAACTGGAGCTGGATGCGAGTCAACCTGCTGGACCGTGTTTGCATGGAGGTTTACTGAAGCTCTACTTAACATCTTGAGTCTGCCTTTTGTTTGCTCTTCTCCTCTCTAGAGGTTTTTTAGTCTTTTTTTATGTTGTAATTTGTTTATTTATCTCCTTCCTGCTGCTGGTTGTGAGAGCCATGTTTTTTACTGGTGCGTAGCTCTGCCGAGGCCGAACCACTGTGCATGTGATTGTCTTGTTCTTACACTAGAGGTATAAAAGAAAAATGTAGTGGTCTGACAACCCAAATGATTTATTCGTCCTAAATCATAGTCCTATGAAACCAATGTAAGACTATGTCCCATAAAGATATTAAAGTCATGCCAGATTTAGATTTTTATTTGGATCAGATTTTTTTTTTATGGAGATCAGTAAATTACTCCCTGAAAACTTTATGAAACTGGAGGAAACTTCCCTAAGATATTGAGGCTTCAAACCTCTCTGCAGCGGCCAGGGTTCGATTCCGACTTGCTGCCCTTTGCTCTCTCTCTCCCCCTGTCACGCTTAAATCTGTCCTGTCAAATGAAGGCAAAACATTTTTTTTAAAGCCCTAAATTGTGATGTTAAAGAAAGTCCACCTCAATCTTCATCCTCACCTAAATTGAATGGGTTCTCCACAGGTCCAGGCCCCGCCCCTTCACCATGTCTGGTGGAAATCAGTCCAGTAGTTTTTACATAAACCAGCAAACATATAAACCAAACAAGTGCAATTATAAATACAATTATCAGGAAATTGTGACATTTTTAAAAAGTTGAAGTTGAGTGGCAGAACTTTTGATTGACGATGAGTTGATCAGATTCAACTTCCTGCAAAGGATCTAATGACTAACCTCCACCTGAGTCTCAACTTCCTCTCACACCAGCAACGAGACCTTCCTTCGTTATTCTGGTGTTGCCTTCTCCCCTTCGGCTTCCGCTGTAGAAAACACTCTGCAGTGTTGAATATAATGATGTCACCACCACAGGATGGAAGAACATCAGCTCTGCACACGGCCAATGTCCAGAGCCTCTGCAGAGAGCAGAGCTGCAGGTCCTGACCCTGCAGAGACGAGGTGATGGGGTTGGTAATCCAGTTTCATGTTGAGCTGCACCGGGTTCAGCTCCCATCATTTGACTGTGGAGCCTCCTCTTCCTACTGGTCCGAGCTACAAGAGGAGGAGGGATCGTGATCTGAAGGAGGGAGACACCTGTGATGCATCTGTTACTGACTGTGTCCGACCACCCTGGTGTCACTCTGGTGAAACCACCTGCATGTCCATGAGCATAGTTCAAACCAGGTCAGGTGATGTGGCATTAAAACAACTGGAAAAATAACTATATTTAGCCGGAGGGAGACTGCAGGAGTCCAGCGATGGTATTATTAGGGAATACATGTGTCTTAGGACCAGTTATGACTTTTTTTGCTTGTTGGTACATTTTACAGGATGTTCTCCACAGCACAGGAGCTCTGTAGTTCCTCTGTGTTCAGCTCTTTTCTCACCTGATCTGCAAGTGATCCTGGATGTTGCAGGTTGTGTGATCGAAGAGACACTGTAGGTCTGAGGAGCTTAGAGCTGGAGGGTGGAAAGGCAGAAAGCTCTGCATCAAAGCTATTTAAAATGGTTTAATTTAATGGTTTAATAACTTCTTCACCTTTCCCATCTCACCTGGTCTGTGGTGAACATGATGCATATTGTGATGCAACTGAATCCTGGCTTGTATATTGTATTAAGTCATGTCAAGCATATGGATTATAGGGCCCATAAACACAAATCCCACAATAGTTTCTATACTTGCTTGTACTTTACAATCTACACAGGAAAAGACACAGATCTTTAATATAGTGCAGAGGTTAATGTTACAAAATAATAAACAACAAATGGGACATTTTATATTCTGAAGATATTTGTAGATTCATGATTCCTGTCACACCTGGTGCGGCTGTGACTCAGGTGGTACAGAAGGTTGTCCACTTACCAGAAGGTCATTGGTTCTATCCCCGGCTCCGAAGTGTCCTTGCCCCAAACTGCACCTGACGGGGTATGAATAGTGAAATAGAAAACATGCTGTGTGTAGAAGCTCTGTACGAATGTGTGCAGGAACAGTTGAATACCGCTCGTAATGTAAATACAGTCCATTTAGATACTTTCAATTCTCATCCAAGGCCTAAATATCAAAGGGAGAAAATGCTCATGCTTCCAAAACATGAGAAAGAGCATTTAAAGGCATTCATCACAAATGACAAACAAGTGATAACCCGTAATTGCTTTGTCTACACATGACATTACACTAATTGCCTTCCTCCTCTCCAGGTTCTCCGTACAGGGACAAAGTGACCATCGCCATCCTTCAGCTGCAGGAGGAAGGGAAGCTGCACATGATGAAGGAGAAGTGGTGGCGAGGTAACGGCTGCCCCGAGGAGGACAACAAGGAGGCCAACGCTCTGGGCGTGGAGAACATCGGCGGCATCTTCATCGTGCTGGCCGCCGGTCTGGTCCTCTCTGTGTTCGTGGCCATCGGAGAGTTCATCTACAAGGCCCGGAGGAACGCAGACATAGAGGAGGTGAGTGAGGGATGAGGAGCCGCTCGTCTTCGGCCGAGTGATGGCGACAAATGAGTGGATTAAAGGAAACTAGAAATTGTACTTTGGTTAAATCTTGGCAGCGCCACATGATGAACAACTGCACTTTTCCTTTATTTTCCACGATTAATTTCTTTGCTTTGCTTTATCTTTGTCTTTTATGCTGTCTTTTTCTTTCTTTATTCATCTCTTTTTGTGTTTCTTCTCCATCCCCCTGTTTCTTTGCATGCCGCCACCAGGCCTTTTGTTTCTTTTACGGGGTGCAGTCCCGTCAGTTTCAGCGACGCGGGTCCACCGCCTCCACCGGCACCTCTTTATCTACTGATTTGGAGAGCGGCAGGCTGCTGGGCGATGACACAGAGTAGCCGTGGCAGCACATTAGCAGCACACACACTCTGTAGATGATAGGTTTGTAACCAGGTGTCCTTCTCTCTGTGCCCCTGTTGGAAATCCCACCCTATACAGTACCTGCACCTGTCTCAGCCAATCCCACCCATCATTACCTCTTTACCTTCGATCCCCGCCCCTGGTGCCCACGTTGTCTCCCTGCAAAATGTCTGTTTCATGTGGTTAAACCCATTTGTGGTCTCTTTTGGTTTGGGACCATTACACCCATCCTGAAACAAGGCTCCTGTGATATTGAGGCAACACTTATTTATCCGATAGCATTAAAGGAGACACGTTCTGCTCAGGTTCATCATTTTGATTTGTCATTTCTTCTTCTTTAGGCTGCTTAACTCACAAAAACCTATATAACACATTAAATACATTTAATATTGACCCATATTCAGGTAAATCAAAGAGACAAACACCCATTTGTTTTATTTTGATCTCAAAATCATTCCAGTTTTGAAAAACGTGGTATTTTTCAGTTCATATAACTGGTGGAGAGCTCTGCACGGCTCCCTTGGTGTTAAGCTGTTTTTCTTTCATTTTTTTTTTTGCTTGCTCTGGATAAGTAGCCTTCTAATGCAAGCCCTGAAGTTTTGCCTCATTCATTCCAGTCTCAGCAGGCGTTTGTGTACACTTCAGAAGCTGACTTTGAACGCCTTCTGGGAAATCAAAAGATAGGGAAAAAGTTATTTGAATATTTTCCTCCTCATTACGCTCTTTGCTAACCCGGTTTGGTTGGCTGGAATTTGGATAAGAGCGATGGGACAATCTGTGGAGTTAATGCGTCCCCCGACACAGATCCAACGCCAAGAGGAAAGTTATCATTTCATAAGTGACTACGAGGGGAAAGAGTCTCTGAAGGTCTGTACTGATTTTGCAATCTAGCCTTTAAATCTGTCTCTTATTGAGTTATGCCAAACATGAAATACTACAAAGAGCAGTGTTTTATACTTCTGTCATTGAATGATGTAAATCAGTGCACATTAGATAATAATGTCAACTGCTAAAGAAATAAAAAGGATTATCCGACCATCCATCATCCATCAATCCTGGAGCCAGATGAATAGGATGCCCTTCAATAATACATTAATTAATTAATTGAAGAGCAAAACAACAGTGTTTTTTATACAATTGGACTGCAAGATAATTACGTGTGTTATTAGGAAAGTAAATGAATTAGAAGGTCGTGCATACATCCGCCAAGGCCCCAACAATCCCCTCATGAAAACCACATTTACATTCACTAGATCCAGATTGTAATTTGCATTTGTCCTGTAAATGAGCCTTATTTCTCTCAACAAGATCCATTAAGTAATATTATTGAGAAAACAGTGAAAAACACCTAGAAATCCTGGATCTGCTGCCTTATCTGGACCTGCACTCAGATGTTATGGGTTCTTCCCTGACTCATAGCACATCCTTCCACCAAACAAACAGACATATTAACCCGCAAACAATCAGACAGGGGGTAAAAACATAACCTCCTTGGCGAAGTTAATTAAAAGTTCAGGCTTGATTTGGCTCCTGTTAGATAAATCAGGTTTAGGTTTACAGTCCAAAAAACTAACAAAAAGCCCCAAACCAAAAGCAATTTACTCTTTGGTTTTTTTGCTTCTCCCTCAGTCTTTCAGGTCTGAGTCTTTCATGCGGTAGGATACCAGGTGTGGCGCTCTGCTGATACCGAGTGATTGCTGGGGTTTGTGGGAAAACCTGCGGGAAGCCACATTCATTCGAGAACCCTGAGGCGAAGCCCGAGGATGAAAGAGAGACACCTTCTCTGGTCCTGAAGCAAAGACCAGCAGATAAAAACGGGACGACTCGGTGCTGCGCATGCAAAACACACACTTTAGTGAGCGCACCGTTCGGAGGAGAACAAAATAAATATGACTGAAGATTGATGAGTTCAATGTCATTTATTATTGTGCGAAATCAAATAAAGCCTGAGGGCCTCTTTGGTAATTGAAAATAATTACCATATTATGAATTCGTAGCTGCCTGCATTAGGATATTGCACGGCAGACACTGTCCTTCATCTTTTGTCTGTGTAATTGGATTTTATGATGAGACAACAGAGTTTGCGTGTCTTTTTACAACTCTCGTCTTTTGAGGTGTTTTTCTGGTCGGACCTTCAGAGCGTCGACTGCTCACATTCAGCTGCAGGCAGCGCTGAAATCAAAATCTAATTATCTTTGAACTAAATTAGTGTTGTTTCCTCTTAATGCTGTAACTTATAATTCCCCTCCAAGTTCATAAAGTTCACAATGATTTTGGTTGAAACCTTCACCCAGGCCTTCCCCTGCTTCTCTTTGTCAGTGTGTGTCCTTTAGCGCCGTGATGGAGGAGCTGGGAATCTCGCTGCAGTGTTACAAAGGCGTCCGGAGGAGGTCGCGACCCCGCAGCGGAGCGAGGTCGGCGTGCGTCATCTGTCAACCCAAACGCACGTCGCAGAGGGACGGAGCGAGACGGGACTCCAGCACTTGAGCCTTGGATCTAAAAGACGAATGGAACACAGATCAGAGACTGTTTGATTTCTTTGTTTGTGGCCCAAGTTGTTCCCTCATCACCCCTGTGTTTACACCCAATGTGAATGGATTGTACATTATACTGTTGTTATGACGACGGAGAATGAAAGCTCTCTCTCTCTCTCTCTCTCTCTCTCTCTCTCTCTCTCTCTCTCTCTCTCTCTCTCTCTCTCTGTGTAAAATCCTTCACTGTTCCCTCATGGCTGTCGTTCACTGTCCTGAGTAGTTTGTAGAGTTGAATCTGCAAACTTTTATCGACACTCCCACCGTGTAATTGTACGACAACTTCACTGATTTTCAGAGTAAAGCGATTTTTGCATTTTTTTTAAAAACAGTTTTCCAGTTTGTTGTTGTTTATAGTCAGCTGGGTTGTGTGTGTGTGTGTGTGTGTGTGTGTGTGTGTGTGTGTGTGTGTGTGTGTGTGTGTGTGTGTGTGTGTGTGTGTGTGTGTGTGTGTGTGTGTGTGTGTGTGTGTGTGTGTGTGTGTGTGTGCATTCATGTGTGTTTGTTCTCTGGCAGGTAACAAAAAGTAGCTTCAGAGCCGAGTCCTGAGCCAAACTCTGGCCAGTGGAAAAAGAAAGATAAGGATGTTTCTAAGGAAAGTGAGGAACACACCTGCTGTTTTATAAACTTCAAATGCCAGCGTCACAGACATCAAACACACACACACACACACACACACACACACACACACACACACACACACACACACAGCTGCACATAAACGCCTGTGATCATGAAATAAAGTGTTCAGAAAAAGGATGACACGTGAGGACGGAAATGACAAAATAAGAAATTTATAATTCTCAGGAGGTCAAAGACAAAACACAATTTCCTCGTTCCCACTTGTTATTTTTTTCCTGGTTGCTGTTTACCAGTTTGAAAAAAGCCTGAGGCTTCTGCCACATTGAGTTTTGCTTCTCTTGAAGTTGTTGCCGTGGATGTTTAACAACTTACCTGCAGATGTCAAGCAATTCATGATTATGATGAATTATGATCACTAGATACAACGATATAAATACAACACATGCTCAATAACATGATCAATTAACAATAATTACAATTATACAACCATTTATTCATGTAGAGCTTTTATCAATGCTCATAAACCCTGAGACATAGACTAAAAATACAGAAAAACAAATAACTAGAAATATAAAAACTAGTATAGCACTCAGGAGAGCACATACATCCCTTAAATTCAATCAAGCTGCACCAAATTTCACACCGACTCGTCGATATCAGTCCTCTTAATATGCAAGATTATTTTTATCTCGATCCATGAATTATTCCTTGGGTAATTGATTAAAATGTGCCCCAAGTCGGAATGATAAAGAAACGCAAAATCCTGGCTCTGCGAGCAGACAAACAAGGCTCACAGTCCCCTTATGAAACCACTTTTAGATTCACTAGATCCTGATTTGTGTGCTCATCTTTGAATTGGATTCGCTGTGGAAGAGGAAGCCAGTGGAAAAAAAGTATAAAAAGTCAGGTTTTCATGTCTATGAAAATTTAATTACAGTTAGATTTAGATGAAAACTACATTTAACTTGTTTTGTCTGCGTTTTAAACTCAATCTCAAACAAACACATTTAAACCAGGCGCATCCTTCACCTGACAGCGGCGTGTGCAGCACTTTCACCTCCGTGGTGCAGGTAATCAGAATGAGGAATGAAAATGCTCTCGGCACAATTAGCCGTGTGCGGCAGGAATGCAAAAAGCATCCATGGCAATCATCGCCGTCTGACTCACACACACGCTACTGTGAAGTGAACGCCACTCATCAGGACCTGCAGCAGAACAATCAGCTCGACGCTCCAGCGCCCACATACACATCAAGCTGACATCAGCTTGCAGCGAAACAAGCGAATGTTGTAATGACGTTAATGTTTTCACTGACGAGTCTTACATCAGATCCACTGTGTTCAGTGCTTCATGGTAAAGTAGAAGTTTGCCCACGTTTTTCCTCAGGTTTGCTTTTGTCCACTGAACCTGACCTCGGGGTAAAAATAATGAGGAAGAAGCTCGTTGACTCTGTGCCACCTCTTACCCAACTTGTTTAATCTCTCCTCCTCCTCCTCCTCATCTCATCCCTCTCTGGGATCCTGTCCTCCTCTTACCCCTTGAGTCTTCCTCCTGCTTGCCCCATGCTCTGTCCGTGGACTGGACGTGTAGCATGTATCCTTCTGGAAAAGCATTTTGAAGCCAACAAGTCACATTTATGACTCAAATGTGCACCTTACTGAATCAGGAATTGCGATTGGATTCTGCAGATATAATTGGCCCCTGTGTGTAAATTGTGGCCCCATTTATGGCCCCTGATTCAGAAAAATCCTACTGGTCCTTCCCTGAGTTTTATGGTGAGCTAATCCACACCTGGAAATGCACAAAAACAGAGTGTGACCGTCACCAGCCTTATTAGAAACTGTACAGAGAAATGGAAAGAAATCTAAATGTCAATGAAGCACCTCAAACATTAGATCGTGATACGAATCCTCAATAATGTACCTGACCTCTGATTCTTTTCTTTTACCGGCTAAACGCGGTGACATTTCAAACGGGGGACGAGCAATAAAACATGTAAATACTTTCTAAATGACTGGAGCCGTAGGTTTGGTTGTGACATTTCCCCCGGTGGATTGTGCGCGGCGGTTTGTGTGCATCCTGAGAGAATTGGACCGAGCTTTTCTTAATCTCCTCGTGTAATGAGTTTTTCTCTTTTTGGTATTCAGATTAATTCTGGGATTGGGCTCAGTCCCATGTAATAGCGTTTGGTTGTCTCTAATCTCCTAACCCCATAATTCTTAATCAAAACCAAAGGCAGTATTTTTTTTTATTCATTATCTAATCCGTCATGAATGAGGCCATGGATTACAACTCCGACCTTGGCTTTCTGCACAGCCGAGCAGGACTCTCAGCTGCTTCCTAACCTGTGAGGACCTCACCTGAACACCACGCTGCTGCAGAACTAATAATTGTCTTCACCTGTGTTCACGTCCTTGTGCGTTTCGCCCTCAGTTTTCCTCGAAACACAGGAGTCCGCAACCTTGGCCGGAGGTGAAGGAGACGTGGTCAGAGATAAGGGGATAGTGGCATCTGTCTGTTTGCTCCGCCGGTAAGACGGTCAGAGGCTGTGATCCATACTTATTCACTCCTGGAAGAGACGGAGGAAAAGGAGATTGAGGAGGAAGGATCCAGAGAAGAAGATGAGAAACAGCTGAGGGAGTCTGTTGTTGACATCTTTAAAATGCTAAAATGGAGCATTACTGAGTTCATGTGGAGGAAAGGTCAGGAAAGCGGTGAAGAGCTAAATTTAGACGGGATTTATTTTGACCACCTTGATGCACGAACCCAGCTGCATTATAAATATATCTTGCAAAAGAAAAAAAACATATTTCTTTGTGGAATCGGTAGAATTCCTCTCAGACGTCACATTTAAATCCCTCGGACCTGTCAGGTCCTGTTCATGTGTCTCTCAACTGTAAATACGAGCACAGACGAAATCAAATCCAGACTATGACTCCAGCGTGAAAGAGTGGCAGACATGTGAGTGTGTCCCATCCATCACAATGAGATGAACAGTCTCTGGGGCTGATAAGCCAGGTCTGTGTCAACAGCCTGTCAATGAAGACAAACGAGGAGGAGGAGGACTCTTGGAAGTGCAGAGCGTAATTTATTTCTCCCTCTCTCTCTCTCTCTCAACCTCTCTCTGTGTTCCTCTGTGTCTCCCCCTCTTCTCCTGCCACCTGAGAGCCCGGCAGTAAATAATTCAGGGGGAATGCTGTCATCTGCTGGCGCGCAGGTGAAGTGGCCTCATGGATATAAAGCAACAGATCACAGCAGTAAATCAGGACATAAAAAACAACCCTGAGCAGTAACTCACAGAGCCGCAGGGGCCGGATTTACGACGCTCCTCTCTCTTTTAAAACCATCCTCACGGGCTTAAGGTCAGTTAAGCATCATTATGATGCAGTGGAGGCCCATTTTAAATTCTGCTCATAAACATTGACGTCAGCCTATAAAGAAAGATGGAAGACAGCGCGAGAGGCCAGTTTTCAAATTGAGATCATGTGAACCGTTTTTGTTGGTTTGTTGGGACACTTGGGTTAAAATGCAAATTGTTGATCTCCAATTAGAACCAGGTATCTGCGAAAGAAAAGAAAAATACCTATGTTAAGTTAAAATGCTTCAATTAGATTAAGCACCCTGAGATTTTATTTCCAACCCACAAACAATAAGAACAGAACATACACAGTGTAGCACTTGCACTGCACTGATAGGCAGTAGGAGTATTGCACAGATATATTAATTTAAACCTGAGTGAGTTGAGAATGAACACATTGTCTACAATCATACACCTTGAGGCACAAATTTTACTGGTCGGCTATAAATTGTAAGTAACTCAGTGTATAAGAAGATATATAAACTGCAAACTTTGATGTACACATGTTTAAGGGAAATCTTATAGATCTATATTCTTTAATATGTTAAAACCGTATTATAGAATTGCACAAAAAGTTTCTTGAAGTGTCATATGTGGAGTGAATGCAGTGTGCATGTTGTTTTGCTGATTTATGTTTTAATATACATAAAGTTTCATGTGAATTCAGCGGACTAGTCCCACTTTACCACTGTGTCACCTGTGTTTAGGTGGGGTCCTCCAAATGTTCGAGACACACACACATACACACACACACACACACACACACACACACACACACACACACACACCGAGTTACTCTATTTTCTTCCTCCGGAGCTATTCTAGTGTGAGACGCTCATTCTGAGCAACTGCCTCATTGCACAGCTATTGCAAATCCAAAGACCATCCCCGGCATGAGCGTGTCACTCAAAACACTGCGCCGGAGCGATGGGCATTTTTGCGGGCTAAAGTCATGTCATCCGAGACATTTAATTGGAGCCGGGCGGCCACAGGGGGACAGCGGACGGCATTCCTGCACCGCCTGCGCCCTGTTGTGTTGCCTCTCGCCGCGTGGCCGCACCAGTCCGTGTGGAGAGCACGTCCGCGTCCGTCCGTGCAAAACCTGAGCTGCTGGAGTTTCCCCCCGAGCGACACCAGTGTGTTGGACGCTTTCACTTCACGGTGGGAAAACTTCTGAGCACAAACCAGTCGAGTTGGGGTCTCCACGGGGGAGCGGAGGTCAGCTCCTGGACGACAGACTTGTGCCAACTTTGCTGGATTTGCGTAAAGGCGCAACGACCGAGAGACGACCTGCGCTTTTTCCCCCCTGAAGTGGTTCCACTGGGAATCAAACCACAACCCACTGAGGACGTAAACTGCTTCATGATTTAAAACTACTCTCAAGTTCCTGGTCCGGGTTCACAGCTGCTTCAGGTAACCGTGACCTGTTGGGCCCAATGGGTCCTTTTCACTGGATGGAACACTCTCCATCATAATGTGAATTATTATTATTATCCTCTTTCACCCTCTGATTGTGTACTTTATTTTGTCACAACACGTTTTGTTGAGTCAGAACAGCTTCATAAACTCATATTTTAACTTTTCCCAACAACAACAGAGAGAGACAACATGAAGGAAAGTGTGTGTCTGCTGGTGTAGAAGGTCACCGAGGTCCTCTGTGTGGGACTGAGGGTTTACCAGGGTTAAAGCAGACATGATATAAAAAGCTTGTACCTTTACTGGAAGAGAGGCGCCCAGAATCCAGACCTCAGAGCCTGTCTGTCAAAGCTCCCTAATTATTTAATCCCACCGCAACTCCAAGTGCATGATGGAACTGCTGTGTGTGTGTGTGTGTGTGTGTGTGTGTGTGTGTGTGTGTGTGTGTGTGGGGGTGTTTACATAGTCACATATGGGGGACTTGAGGTCAAGGTTAAGTTTGGTTAATTTTGGTTTAAGTCAAGGTTAGGCTAAGAGTTGGGTTTAGGTTAGGTCTGGATTAGAGTAAGTCTCCTGGAAATCAATGTAAATCAATGATTGATGAGTTTTGGCTGTAAATTTTCATTAAAAAGGGAAAAATCGTTTGTTCCGTCCAAGTTTAAAACCCAGAGATTTACAATCATCTAAATCCAATAAAGTCGGGAAACTATCACATTTAAGATGCTGGAAACACCTTATTTTCACGGTAGATCTCTTGAATGATTGCAAGTTTTCACTCGATCCACTAATCGTGCCGTTGTTACATCTTCACCGGTCGTTCACCAGGCTCCTGTCGATTGTGCTAACAGCTCTGTTTTGTCCCTGTGGCCTCATGAAGGGATAAATGATCACCTCAACCAGAAGAGTGTCTCCCGATAAATCTGAAGTTAGAATCGCCTTCAGCCTCGAAGAAACCTCAGGTACAGACACACACACACACACACACACACACACACACACACACACACACACACACACACACACACACACACACACACACAAACACACACACCTGCTGCGTTTCAAAAACAAGGAAACGACTCCATCTAAGTTTAGTCACCTATTACTTAATTGACCATTTAACACCTGATGCAGCGTGGAGCTCTACTCTCTCTCTCTCTCTCTCTGTGTTTCCACTATGTGAACACATGCACCACATTCTTCCCACCAAAACAGACCAGGCAGCAGACCCCCCCCCCCATACCCCTTCCCTCACACCCTATCACTGTAACCGTGATCATTCTTCTGTGCTGTAGCTCTAACAGGTGCTCCCTCTATTTCTGTTGGACCACATCACATTAACAAACAAACCGCACACACTCACACACACACACACATACACGTTTGCAGCTGTGCAGCCTCGTGAGCAAACGCACCGTTGCTACTCCAACGTGGATTAATCAATTATTCAATCAGTCAAAAATATGCACGATTCATGTTGTCCCCACACACTCACATACCCAGAGGTCTGTGGTACCTATGGTGCGAGGTGGTTTTACTGCAGTGGGGCCAGGCACTGGGACAGCAGCTGCCGCCCTGCAATGGCAGAGTCAGGTTTCCCCCGCTAATACTAACAGTGTCCCGCTGCCTGATTCACTGTTCAGCTTTTAGAACACTGGCCTATATTTATAAGCAGTTAACACTTACAGTCCTGCTCCACCCATCCTTGATCCCCCGTGTCTGTCTCCCAGGAAGTGAGACGAAGGACTGCGGTCGAAACAACACGCTCACATTTGACTCCGAGCACAGATTCGCTGAACTACTAGTGAAGCTCTGCTTTTGTTTTTGCACGTGCTCCTTATTGAATTCCTTAATCTATTGTATTGATTTTAATTTGTCCTTAAATAGCCTTTTCCCTCCTCCTTAAACATCCTCATTCACTACACATCGATTTTCATTTAAGGCTCATTTATGCTGCCTTTAGAGAAAAAGACAAAAGTCCATTTCAAACGATGTCCCTGTCCCTGCGTCCTTACGTACGTTGACATGGTTGTTTAACAGTTTTTGACAACAACAAACATGGCGACGGTGGAGGAGGTTGTGATGATGCAGCTCTTTAAAATGAGGCCTTGTAAACGTACTTACTCTCCTCGTCTCTCCTCAAAAGGTTTTGCCACTGCTAACATATTGTCGTCTCGCTTGAACTATTGGCTACGCTGCCCCCAATGATATACGGTGGTATTGCTGTTTCGTCTGTATCGTTCTGAAGAGCATAATTTCATCTCCCTAATATATCTCGTCATGCTCCAGTTCACATTCATAAATCTGAGGCACTGCAGAGGATCTGCTTTAGTTGTGACTTCCCTTGTTTTAGTTTTTCATAAAAAGAGTTCCGGCACAATGCGACCTCAACCTCCAGAGTCAAACCTCGTTCCCCAGACGATCGTGTTGTTGAGTCTTTGAAACCCATGTTCTCAGCAGGCAGACTTAGACCTGTTGCACCATCTGCGGATCATCCTCTAGTCCCTCTATGACTTCATGCCGGGCATAGTTATAACCCCACACTGTGTCAATCCCAAGCTTGGGAACTGTATTTATTCTACATCATAATTGGCCCCATGGCTGCAGGCCGGCCCGCTAATGCGCCTGCTTTTAGAAAGTTGCATCACCCCAGGATTCTCCACGTGCTCGGCCTCCCGGGGGGACATTGCTGGCGAGGAGGAGGCCGGTGCAGACAACCTGTCTGTTTCTGTCTGTCTGGCTGTCAGTGGGTCCGTCTGAATCTCTCTCTGTCCATACGTCTGGTCTGTCTGTTCCCTCTGCCCACTGTGTTTATCTGTCTGTGCCTGTATTCTCTCCCCGCGTCATGTCTTTCAATGTGACAGCTCATTACTGCCGTTCAGCAAGAGGACACGGCTCATTTATAAGTGCAGCACTGTGTTGCTATGTTGTTGTGTCATAGAAGAGGCCCCTATAGTGTTTCCTTTTGGGACGTTTTATGAGGGGGAGACAGGCATTAGAGTGACTGCCTGTAAAACAAGTCACTTGGCTGTAAATCAAAGGCTCAGAGCAAACGACTGAGAAGACGTTATGCAGCATGTTGATTCAGCAAGTGATGTAAGATAACTCTGGACCGGAAGGAATTCCTACTTTTCAGACAAACTTTCATCAGCATCCTATCTGAAAATCAACTTGCAGCTAGAGACAAAACTTTATTCATTAAAGAAACTCAGAATTTCATAGCGTCCTTCAACAGTTGCCATTGAAATGATAAATTCCAATGATCCACTGTTTTTAAATGATTCAAACTTAGATTTGACAAAATGATCCATCTTGCACAACTTGTGAGTTTCTGCAGGCTGATTGTCATTGATTACTTAGATATATAAATTTTAATCCATTAAACCATTGGTTGAAACTTCAAACTAATATACAATATATATTAATATTCTTCTTAAATGTTAATGTGTCCATAATATTTAACCAAAAATACTAAATATTCAGCATAGCTTTCAAAAAGGGAAAATTCTGTATAAAATAGTAATCAAGCAACATTAAAGTGCAGGACTTTTGCTTTAACTGTATTTGACAGTAAGAATAAGAGACTTATACTTAAGTAGAAAATATTAATATTTATTCCACCTCTGCATAAAACACAATGTATGCTCTTTGTAGAGAATACGAAATTGTTAACACAAAAACAATAAAAACAGAATTCTTAATATCCTTAACAGAATTGTTTTTGATAGTTCACACTATACATCACAGTAACATCTTTCAATAGTAGTATTCATTCAACATATAATAAATGACATTCTACATATTATTTGTTTTAAAATAATCAGACTAAGTCATGTGTTGTGTTTCAACAGATGTAAAAGATGTGGGGGACCTCGCGAAGACTTTCCCAGACCTCGAACAGCGATTACAGGTAAACAGTTACATTGGATACACAATGTGGCAGAGCAGCACAAAGGAGGAGGTGCATGATACAGAGATGATGGCAAAGAATGCTGATGAAGAAAATATTAGCATTTTACATTTTGAACATCATGTCTGGCTCTGTTTTGTGGTGTTGTTTCTTTTCTTTTTTACTGTGCAATATACTGTACAGTCACGAAAGCCAAACTTTTAAATTCCCCTCTTTTAATTTAGAGTATTTTACTGTACAAACAAGCAAACTGCCATTTAAATACGAAACTACTAATTGAAAAAATAGTTTTAGAGGAAAAGTAGCTGTAAAAATGATTAAAGATTATCAGAAAATTAAAAATAAACCTCACTGTAAAACATAAAAAGGTATAAAGCCGACATCAAGGGTTGATGATATTATTATATTGATGATTTATTGTTACTGAGTTGCTAAATAAGGAGGCGCTCGGGATCAGTTCATCCATAAATCAATGTTTTCACTGTGTGTTCTCACGCTGCTATTATTGTTGTCATTGAATTATCCTTCAGCGGGAGCCAGTGCCAGGGTCACAAAAAGTGCACGTCGGTTTAGAGTATCAAGTGGGAACAGTAGTAGGCCAGTGAATGATCGCTGCCAGACACGGTACTACTGGAAAAAGGAAAAGGGTCACATGGCTTTTGTTTCCATGTAACATTAAATACACTTCTTCATACAAGTGGTATGAATGTAAATAAGATAAGGTTTTACTTGCTGTCACATGTTTTAACAGAAGTGAGATCTGCTGCTAAGTTCGGACATTTGACAAATACCCGAGGACATTCCAAGCCACAGATTGTGCCTCTTATAGCTTCTGCTACTACAAGAGAGGAAATCCTCTTTTTAAACGTGTTTGAAAATCTTTTCTGTATTTTCCGAATCACTGAAGACATTTCTAAGCATCTAGATGAAAAAGAAATTTAACTCTGCCAATAAAACATTTTCTTGACCTTGCGAAGTGGAAGCGTTCCTACCTGTCCTTGGCAACCGGCAGGCCGCCATGTCTCCCGTCTTTGTTTTGATATAGAAACAGAATTTGGGATCCCCTCATGACACCTCTACACAGAACTGGCTGGCCCTCGTCAGCAGAAATTCGTCCGTGGCAGAACGCCACGACCAGCAATAGATCTGCTCTGAAAGACCCACGGCAAAGTTGGCCAGAGGCTTGGGCAGTGAGCTTTATAGCTCCTGTTTATAGCTGACTTTAGTTCAGGATTATCGATGTCTCAACCCACTGTCACAACCTTTGAGTACAGGAACATTACCTAACAATGAAAAAGGCCGGTTCACTTATACTGAAACATGACATTGATGAAGTGAAGAGTTGTCATGGAAACTGTCCTATCAGTAATGAAATTATTCAACACATTTTATATATAATATTCTGTCGACTTCACTTTTAACTATTAACTAAAAAAAATTTAGCAAAATCTGCTTTTACAGCGTATTTATGAAATATTAGTAGATGACAGTATCGTCTGCATATAATTGAATATGATAGATAAAGCATCACAGCATCTGTGGGAGGTAATTAAAAAAAACAGAGAACAACAGTGGTCCAAAATATGAACCTTGCGGGACACGTAAGGAAGTATATTCATTAAAATATGAGAACAGGTCAATTCAAAGAAATCGTGAACTGCAGACAGAGCTGTTAGTTGAAGGAATTGGTAATTATATAAGAATCATTTACAATTTCATTACTTACTCTATAGTGGAGCATTTGGTGGATCTATTGATTTTACTATTGATTATCTTTCAAAATTGTTTAGTGTTATTCAAGTCATTAGCTAAATAGTCTTAACGATTATAGATTTAACATTTCTTTTTTCGGTTGTGTATTTATTTATTTTCTAAGTCTTTATATGCCTCACAATCTGTTGTAGAGAGATTTCCTTGTTTAAAGAGACTTATAAGACCATTAATTAAGTGATTGTCTACCTGTTGTCCACTTTTTCTGTGAAACACTTTTGTAATTGCATAATTTTTCCTTTTTTATTTTATGACTTATGACTGTAAATAGGCCAATTTTCTACAACACAGCATATTTACATCTTGTATATTATACTGATGGTCATTAAGGTGCATAGTTCCCATCGAAGAATTAAAAGAAATTGAAGTCCTCTTGTATAAAAGGTATGAGATGAAACCTGTGCCAATTTATGTCGATTAAATGTTAGTGTTTAAACTGTCAAATAGGTTTTTTAATCGATAATGAATGATAATTGCTGTTAGAGTCACACAGAATACGATCTCAAGAGTAACTGTTGCTTGTGTGATGTTTTTCTCAGCAGCTTGAAATGAATCTGAACTAACTCCACATGTGTTCGACCTCTTGCAGCCAGTTCCCCCCTGCGGGTCTCGGAGAGAGAGTGTCCAGGTGCACAAGGAGCACTGCAGGATGGCCAGAGAGTTCCACCAGGTCAAACATGAGATGTCCCTGCTGGAGGACCGCAAGTAAGACCCCACATGAAGTCACTTCTATGTTGTTCATTCTGGTCCATAAACCCTTTTGTTAAAATTCAGATCAGAGGTTTTTGTGTTAGAGTCATGTCAGGGTCACAGCTCCCACCAGCAGAAACACTGGCACTGGGTGGCACAGTGGTAAAGTGGCTCGTACTTGTCAGTTTCCTCAGCGTGCTCCAGCTTCCTCCCACAATCCAAAGAGATACAGCTTCGGCTTGAGTTAATTGGCCACTTTAAATTGCCCTTGTGTGGTGTGTATCCCACCTCTCGGCCAACTGGGATTGGCTCCAGCCTCCCATGACCCTCGATGGATAAGCAGTATAGATAATGGACAGATGAAGAGCTACTGGTTTGTCGAGGCCAGTCATTAGAAAACTTAATTTTTAGATGCTTAAATGTCCTTAATTGACAATTAGATAAAAGTAATTCAAGGAAAAAAAATTATAATGTACCATTATAATAAATCTAATGTATGATTGGAAATCAAACTTACAAGGTTTAGGGGTTATGGTTAAATTCCCATTAAAGCCACCTGAGCTTTGGCCACTAGATGGCACTTGGCCGTTTACAGCCTCAGAAAATAAACCTTCAACCTTCAATAAACCTATTTTAGCAGTGATTGCATGAGACCTGTGTGTGTGTGTGTGTGTGTGTGTGTGTGTGTGTGTGTGTGTGTGTGTGTGTAAAACACTCACAGAGCACACTGTCCCCTGTGTCCTCAGCAGCTGTGGGTAGTCTTAGCAGATGGATTTTCAAAGCCTTTTACTGTTACCCTACCACCACACCTACACACACACACACACACACACACACACACACATCAAACACACACACACACACACACACACACACACACACACACACACACACACACACACACACACACACACACACACACACACACACTACTTGGCAGTTCCTAAAAAGAGAACAGCAGGCCGACTGATGGGATGAGTGTAGCCTTGGGTTTAGATAAGAACACAATGAGTCAGACCTGTGCAACCCCTTGAATCCGGGCCCACTGAAACACACACACACCCTTTCAGAAAGTTTAGATACAACTAGACACTATGGGGGCAAAACCACAACCTGCTCGTATTCCATTACTAAGTGGAACTTCTCATTAATACTTTTCCATAGAGCGTGAATATTTTTGTGTTGGTCATCCTCCAACAGCAACATGCATGACACAATGAAAGTTTTACTTCCTGTATTTTATGAGGAAGAGAACTCACAGAGAGAAAACGGACATTTCAGACACTTGCATGTGTGGCAAGGATGACAAAACGAAATTTGACAAAATTCACTCACAGTATCAAACAAGAAACACAAAGCAGCATTCATCAGAAACTTTAACTCACATTCATAAATGTCATGAAAGTGAAAGTTATGACACCAACAACAAAAATAACAAAAATGGGTTGGGTTTTTAAAAAGTTGGTCATAGTGGAATAATGGAGTTTTAGAAAAACCCTCTTCAGTGTATTTATAGAAACATTAACTCAAGACTGGAAATTAACCTAATGTTTTTAAGCCTTTTAGCATCACACACAAGAAATAAACTTAGAGTGAAAGAGTTAAGTGGGATTGAGGTTTCATTTTGGTGACATGTGGGTGTCACGGGGGTGGTGTGGTAATTTGTTGTAACTTTTTACTTTGAAAATACATTTGTATATATTTATCAGATTCAGGGTCAATTCTCTGTTTTGAAGAATTAGTTTGAGCTGATCTCTTCCCACTTGTCACATAAACATGCACATGTACAGACGCACACCCACATTACAGTATGTGCTGTTTCTAAAAGAGGAGAAAATCACATCCTCCTGTATCTGAGTCTCTCGTTATTCACTTTAAATCACACTGTGTCTGTGACTGCAGTCAAAAACTCATGGTTAAAAATAACCTGTACTCAATTACAGCAGGAAACGATTTTGAAACCTTTCACAATATGTCCTTGTGTTTAGTATTAGATAATAAATAAGGTTATCCACATCAAATCAGACTAAATTATTCTGATTGGATAATAGTAGGGAAATATGTAATAACTGAATGTAGAGTCACGACATGGAGACACATAGACTCCATCAAATAATTATGTCTTCATTTATTTGTTCATACTGTCAATTGTCAACGATTTACTTTCAGTTAAATTATACAGAAGTCTGTAAAATATAGTGATGTTGTGGTTGGTCAGCGTCGGCTCAAGAATATTTTTGTGGCTCTTAAATCATTATAATAAACAATAAAAGGTGTTTATTCTCCGGGAGAACAATAAATCTGTCGACAGTTCTACACAAAGAGAACCTACACCGCAGCTGTTTTACATTAGACAACATGGTTATGATTTGGATTTTTCCTTAAAACCAACAGATCATATTTCCTTATAAACAGGCAACAACTTGTGGTGAAACTCTATTTGACCCTGACCACCAAACCCCCCACTGACTTATTTCATAGTGGATAACTTTGTTGAAAACAAACCAACAGGGTTTTTTCTCATCTCAGCTATCCCTCCATGTTTGCATTGTTGACATAGTTCTTTAGGTTTCTGTGGTTTCCTTCTATTGTCTAGAAACACAACAGCTGTAATTTCCTCATAGGTATGAATGTGCGTGACCATCATCCTTTATTCTGAAGTGGGAACCTGTTATTAGTGTTTCCCTATACTTTTTTGAATGCATTTTGATCATTTTCTTGAAGGCATGTAAGAACCTGCTCCTAAAATCTCGGTCTCCCTCGTCCATGTAGGCGCAAGTTGCTGGCGGAGCTGGTGGAGGACGAGAAGGTCGCCGTGGAGATTGCCCGTCTCGAGGAGGAGTTCCAGCGTCTGACGGAGGAGAACCGCAACTTGGTGACTGTCCACAACGAGCGCGCGCAGCAGCTGGAGAGGCTCTGCCTGTCTGACCGAACCAGTCGCGACTCCTCCTCGTGACCCCTGACCTCTGCAGCACCTGAGACCCACGCGGGGCGTCCAGCTGACACCGGGGCCAGGGAACCAACCAGAACCAGAAATAAAGGCTCAGGCTGTAGCCCTCGTTCTAGACGACGGCGGTCTGTGAATCAGTTAATTACACAGACAGACGCCGTGTTTGTTCATGTCTGAGTCATTTGTTTGAACCGCAGATGTACTGTCATCATCAGTGTGAAGGTGTTAGAGTGAATCTACCGAGCTACGACACGAGCCCGTCTTCCCGAGTGCACTGTGTTGTTGTTATGTGATGTTCAGGGAACCTTGGCTGGTAAATTCACAATGTCAGCTGCTGTGAACGTGACCAGATCTGTGTGCTACCTGTCTCAGGTCCTGTGGAGACTCAGATCTCTTACCTGAGGTCTGGATGTGGTCCAAACGTTGTGTGATTCCCCCTGTACCTGCCTGTCGGGTTCTTGTTATGGTAAAACAGAAAATGATTTATCTGGGAATTGTAGCCTAATTGTGAGGAGCAGCACTGTTGATTGTTAGGAGTTGTACATTTTATTTCCATGTAGTGTGTCTCACTCACCTGTAGAAGGGGAAGTACACAGCAACTGTTGCTTTTTGTCCTCGACTAATAATAAAATGCATTTTATTTTAACACCAGCGTCGGTTCCTTCCTGTAGTTTCATTTCTCCAGGCTGCCGCTGTTGTGTTTTGGAGAGGTTGTGTCGCTTACTTGGAATAAGGAACTAGATTGTGGGTTTTTTTCAAGAGGAGATTAGCTCATTCGGGAATTATGAAACAGTCATCTGATAAACTGGCTTCAGCCCGGCTTCCTTTTTTCCTCATTCAAGACATGTGACACTGGCCACATCAGTGCTTCCTATCAATGGTTATTCTGCTGTGTTTTACTGCCTGGGAGCCCAGTGCTGTTTATTTTTACAAAGTTTTTATCGTGCACTTTCCCTGTCAGTATTAATGTCGTCATCCCAGCACAGATATTTCATACCTGACACTTTAAAAGCCACAAAATGTTTAAAGTCAGAGAGGACGAATCTTCAAATGACGTTAGGGTGCGTGTTTGTGCTCTTTTACAGCCGTTAACCTATCATACCTCTATGCTCTTATTTTGACGGCTTGAGCTCACATGAAGATTTACGACTTCCAGCAAAGAAAACAACACACAAAATGAAATGACAGGAACCTTTAATCTCCTTCTCTGTTTGATTCATTTTTCACACAACCTGAGTAAATCCCTGCTAATCTGAATCTAAAAGACCTTCCCAGTTCATGATCCTGTCCAAACACGGGGTTAATATCCGATAACCTTAATCTCTGGAATTGTGTTCGTGGTAAATCTACTTAAAGTTTTTTCTTTTTCCTGGGAAGGGCCTTGTTACTTCACCCCCCTGGATCCAAGGGTGGGATTGGTATGGACGGGAAAACCTGCTTGCTCATCCTTTATCAGCAAGACTGCGTGAGTCAGCGTTTGCTCTGTTCCACCCAGAGCTGTTGCAACACACACACACACACACACACACACACACACACACACACACACACACACACACACACACACACACACACACACACACACACACACACACACACACACACATACTCCCTCCCTCTCACATACTCACACACAGTGACATATGACTGAGTCAAGCTCAGTTTTTACTTTGTAAGTGAGTTGAGATGAGGCTTTCTGGGAAGCGTAGTCTGGTTGGACGACATTCCTTTGAGAAATAAGCATGTGTGCTCAACTTTCTCTACCACTCTGCTTGGATATATGTGAATAAAGTCAGCTGTGTAAGGTAGGCACGTTTTTGTTGCTATTTTCATTTATATCTTATTAAGTATGTGTCCTGATAGAGAATTAGTGGTGATATGAATGTGTGTGTGTGTGTGTGTGTGTGTGTGTGTGTGTGTGTGTGTGTGTGTGTGTGTGTGTGTGTGTGTGTGTGTGTGTGTACATACAGACATCCCTAATGGCCATGTCTGCTCCCCGGGCGTCCGTGTTTACCTTTGAGTCGACGGTGCATTCCTCCCATGTGCTGCGCTGCCTTGATGACCAGCGTCGCCGGGACGTGATGTGTGATGTGACCGTGGTGGTGGAGGGTCAGAGCTTCAGGGCCCACCGCTCGGTGCTGGCCTCCTGCAGCGAGTACTTCACGCACAGGATCTCCTCCCTGACGCAGCATGGAGCCGTACTCACTCTGCCACAGGAGGTGAGACGTCAGCTCATGGCTCCACACAGGAGGATAGATGGATGAATACAAAAAAAGTAAACGAGGCAGCGATGTAGCCACAGGTTTTGGATTTCTAGAGCCACCTAAGTCAGCATATTGGATTTTGCTATTTTGCTATTATAAGAAAGACATTTTTGATCTAAAAATCTCTTTCTTTAATTTGTTTTCCACAAAACTGATTCATGAGAATAGGCTGATGATTCATTCATGAGCTTCTTTAAATAAAGGGAACAAGAAAAACTAGATTTCCTGGTCACATGTGAAGTATTTATAACTGAAACTGTAGCAGTCCTACAATGCTGGGCTTCATTTTGTAGATGAATAGCTCTATTTTCACATCTGGACTGTATTCTGTGCATTGTTATCTGCCTGAAAATAATATAAGATGACCTGCTTCTATCCATGACTGTGAATCAAGTAAAATCAAGGATAGACTGTAATGTAATGTGTCCTCTCTGACAGGTGACAGCTGCTGGTTTTGAGCCCTTGCTGAAGTTTGCCTACACGTCCAAACTCCTCTTTGGCAAAGACAATGTCTTAGAAATACGCAACTCATCCTCCGTCCTCGGTTTCAGAGACCTGGACGAGGCCTGCTTTGAATTCCTCCTCCCTAAGTTCTTCTCCAGCACCAAGGGCTCTGCCCTGTGTCCTAGAAAGACCTGTTGCAAGAAGAAGAGGCAGTTATCAAAGACAGGCAGCTGCACAGACTCTGACGCCGTGTTGTTGGAAGAGAAAGAAGTAAAACCAGTTGATTACTCACCCTCTCAGCAGGAAGTGGCTCGGCCCTGCGAGAAATCAGAGGGCAGCAAACTGGGAAGTCAGAAAAGTACAGCCACCCTTGCTGCTGCGGCTGAGGGGGCAAATGACGGCTTCATGCGATGTCCAAAGTATCGCAAGTTCCAGCTGGCTTGTGGGAAGGGTGCTTGTGCTGCAGAGAAAAGACTAACACCAGCCATCAGGGATGAGTGCGGCCTGTCCTGCTCACCTTGTTCCAGCAGCGCGAACAGCAAGAATGAAACTGAACGAACAAATCCTGCCAGACTCAGGGACAACGGAGCTGATCAGCGACGGACAACTGAAATACATGAAAAGACAATAGATGTGGGCAGTGGGGAGGCTGAGAAAAACACAAATGAAAGAGAGGGTGACATTATGAAGATGGAGGAAGAGATGGAGCAAGCCGCTAGGGTCAGCTCTCGGGATAGATCTAGTGTCGAAGCAGTCTCCGTGGGGGAAAGCACAAGGCTGGCTGAGAGGTCACCAGGGTTAATATTGCACCATTGCCCGCTGAGGGCCTCAGCTGAGGCCCCCGTGATTACAAGGTCACAGGGGCAGGAGAGGTTCGTCATGGACCTTAAAGACGACAACAAAACAAGGGAGTCTGGTGGAGAAGAGCCAGTGTCCATCCTTCAAAGGGCAGAAGAACAGGCAGAAACTGAGGGGGAAAGGGGAATCATGGACAGAGCGACCCTGCCAGCGAACAATACCAGAGAGGGGAGCCCCGTGGGGTCTGATGAGGGCTCGTCGGACCCTGACGCAGGAAGATCTTCCAACACAGGGAGCGGACAGCTGCAGGCCACATCTGAGAATTGGGTGAAGCTTCACGTCAACCTCAGCTCCAGCAGCTCGGACTGCCCCTTCCTCCAAGATCTGGACCAGAGCAAATGTTTATGGAAGGGAGCGGGGCTGTCGGAGTGCGCGTCCCACTCGGGGGTATCATCCCTGAACTCGGGGGAGGACGGAGACTCGGAGACGGAAACGGAGGGAGACAGCGAGGCCTACACGAGAGAGAGGGCCAGACAGGTGAGCGGCTGTGAAGCAAGTCTGCTGAGGCTCTACTGTAAAAAAGCTCACGCTGAATGAATGAACCTGCGGCTTTAAGCATCAGTGAATTCACCCTACTTGTAGATTACACTACTCTGTTTGTTAAAGATAAGAGTTTTCAGGTACATTATATCAGATTGTTTGCATTCACGTCACAGAAAGTAAAATCGCTATGGTGCCACGTTAATGATTCACCAATGGTGATAATGATGTGTGTGTGTGTGTGTGTGTGTGTGTTGTGACCCTGAGCATGTGTCTTGCTAATTGGTCCAGAGTCCAACTCAGCTGAGTTTGACGCCTCAGCCCGATGAGTTAGCAGGCGACACAAACAACAACTCTGGGTGAATTTGCTCACGCCACCGTCCAGACTCTTATTCCCCGTTTGTCCGAAAAAGTGCCACCGCACTGCGGCGGGTCTGCAGACACTGAGTTGAGGTCGTTTCGGTGCAAACAGTGGTTTTATTTACACAAGATAAAAACACGGCATGATTTATACTGCTCCTATAAACTGGTGAGTGCACGTTTCCTGTCACACGTTAGCAGCGGCGGCAATAACCCAGCACCCGACCTCTGCTTTTAAAAGTTAACTCGCTTTCTGAGTTAATTCATTAACCACTCGGTAAAAATATAACTATCTGAACTCGTCTGACTTTTGCGTTGCTTTAAAAACAATTATCCAGCTCTGCTCGGATGTTTGACAATTTTCCATTAGCAGAAATCAACTAGGTCAATTTTTCATTTATTTAGATTGAAGAAACAATGATTTGCTTAGTTTTATTAATTTACACATTTATAAAAGAATAAGAATCCAAAGATGCCTCCAGGGGCTTGAAAAGTGACATTCTCCAAATGACAGGAAACAGGTAACAACATTGAATATGCAAACGATGTGTCACAGTAAAAGAAAATACATAGTTTTACATATAGTACTTTGGCAAAAACATATCTCATATAAACTCATGTAAAAGTACAATGAATCAGAGACATTGAAAACACATCTCTAGTTCCTTAGTATACACAAACATGTCAGCAGACTAGGAATGATTTGGTTCAAAATTCTCATCGATAAAAGAGAAAATTAATACACAAAATGGACATCACGCTGTTTACACAATATCAAGAATATTTATTTTATTTTATTATGTTTATTTTCAGGTACAGTGCATATTGATAACACAACTGAAAATATGCCAGATTTAGCCCAGAGGCTAATTCTAATCTGTGGTCCCTGGTCAGGTGTAAAGCTGGAAGCATGAAATCAAATAACAACCAGTTACGTGTCATGATGTAGTTTATATGGAAATCATTTGATATTATGAGTATTTCTTATTTTTTCTTTAGTGCCTTTCAAAACCAGAGTTACAAGGTGCATCACAATATAAAATATAAGATCATGCTTTGTAATGCAAGAAAAATAACAAACTACAAACATCCATAGACTCTTAACATGTCATCTACAGCACGACGTCATATAAAACGATATTCTGTGACTCTGCCCCTTCACTGATGTCGATACTCTCACTGTTGGAGAATCTGTGTAAACGTTCTTCCCTGCTTCCTCAGGTGCAGTTGCCTTTCTCTGTGGACTGCATTGTGAATCTGAGCAGAAATGAGTTCCAGCAGCTGCTGAAGCAACAGGTCTTCACGCAGGAGCAGCTCGAGTTTGTCCACGACATGAGACGCCGCAGCAAGAACCGCCTGGCGGCCCAACGCTGCCGCAAGAGGAAGCTAGACTGCATACACAATCTGCAGTGTGAGATCAACAAGCTGGTATGAATCTTCTTTTAAATCTCGAATTCATTTGCAGATTCTCGTTTGCAGACATGTTAATAAGAGTGTGTGTGTGTGTTTGTGTGTGTCACAGAAGACGGAGAGGGAGAAACTGATGGTGGAGAAGAGCCATCTGAGCCAGATGAAGGTGACAGCACGTCACAGCGTGTCTGTGTTGTGTCACAGGGTCTGCAGCGAAGCCCACCTGCAGCCGGAGCAGCTCCAGGTGTTGGCCAAGTACATGCCTCCAGACTGCCCCCTGACCTCCCTCTTCCCCCACATAGACGCTCTCCTCTCACAGTCCGGGTTGCCGCTCCAGCCCCCGGCGTCTGAGGAGGACTGGTGTCGCTCCGGCAGGGACACGGTCACAGGAGACGGCACAAATATCCACCACAGACACTGAACGTCCACATTTAACTCATAGGTTCATGGAGCTGGAGCTATTAGATTGAACCAAAGGTATATTACCGTGGACTGTGGACTGACAAGTGGCTGCAGGATAAAACAATCACATACGTGATCATAATATGATAAGACGTGAGATAAGTGCATTTATAACGACAAGGGCGGCACACAGCTAACGCTACCATTTTGTTTCAAACCTATATCAAGAGGTTAGGAATTCATTCCTGGTGTCCAAAACCATTCAAGTTACTTTTTTCCCCGACTCTTTATTCAGGGGTGTTGTCTTTAAGTGTGAGAGAAGGACTCATTCATCCAGAATTTGCGACGCTCTCACTCAAAACCCGGTGCTGGCCCTCGAATAGACCCTGCTTGTGCTCGAACTGTGCACTTGCTCTCGGATATTTTGTTGTGCTAGGTGTAGTCAGTAACTCTGAGCACAAGCAGCGGCTATTTGAGTGTGAGCGTAGGCTTCTGAGTGAGAGCATTGCAGAATCTGAACGTGAAATCAATAAGTCCTGCTCTTTATACCTCCCCCTTGGATAAAAATAGGAAAATAGTTATGAAGCATTGATGACCGCCTGTAGCGACTGGTCCCAGCATTGCAAATGACTCACTGAATACAATTCGGTCTGTTTTCTGTTGAGAATAATGACGATTTTTGGCTCTGAAACGATCACAGCTTTATAAATATAAATCAAGTGGGAACAGTGCGTGTTTATGATTCAATGCTTGATTACCTCAGGACGACAAAATCATGTGTGTGTGTACTTTTATTGTTTTTTGGTACAGTTTGATACAGCAGCCTGCACGGCACAGTGTTGGTTCCGCCGTCATTATGTCGACCACACAACCAGACATCTGAACAAAAGGACTCGTCATATTCACCCTCTGGTCGTACGTCTGACTCTCGTGTGTTTTCGGACAGTCACTGTGGTCGGCTGAGGAGGGACGACCACAGTGACACAGCTCCTTCTAGTCTTTAGAGCTCTGATCAACGAAAACACATTTTAAATGGCTTTAAAGGAGACATATGATGCACAGTTTCTTTCCTCTAGTGTGTTATAGGTGTATGTACAAGTTAAAGTTAAAAAGTACATGCCCAACATTTGCATGATGCGCACGTTGCTGCCTCCTATAAAAGTCCGACATGTTGAGGTCTTAAGCTAAAGAAGCTCAAATCAAGTGTTTCAGACAGAGGCTGAAAAGAGGAGCTGCAGCAATGGACAATATTAGGAAAGTGATGTGTTTTCTGCACATTAGAGCATTTAAACATTTTCAAGTACAAATTAAAATTATGAACCTGAATATGAGCAGAATATGTCTCCTTTAAATTGGTGTGTAAAGGGAAAAAGTTGCCGCCCAGTGTGTCTGTCATTGTGTTGTGGCGACTGACCTCCTCTCTTTTTATTAGATTGAATCATTGCCGGTTATTTGATCAAAATCCTCCCACTGACGGATGCAGTACGAGCAGATTGTGTCTTTTTTATTGTGTCTCCTGTTGCCGACGATCAACAACACAATTGTTTGTTTGGTGCGTCCCAATAATTACCCAATTTTCTACAGCTCTTTCTGTTCTTCTCTCCCGGCTCGTAGTAAATCTTTGACACTTATGACAACTTGATACCAGGCTTCACTGTATTGTATGTGCACACTGTATATTTATTGATTTACAACAGTCATCCCAATGCAGCTGCTCTTACAATGACGAGAGTAAAGTATGAAGTTGATACTGTACGTGCAGAAAATGAGAAGATGCCGATTAAGCATATGATATTTTTCCAGGATCATGGATTCTTAATGTGTTTATTGATGGTGGCTAACAACATATTTCTCTCACACACCAAGTCAAAGTCATGCTTGATAACACTGGTGCTTACTGCCCTCTAGTGTTAATAGACTGAGCTGTATGGATGTGTACCACAGGATATGTTGCTTCTACTCATGAAGGAACATGACTGTGCAGAAGGATTCCTTATATTTTTATTATAAGATAAATGTTAATAAAATAATCAACATTAAAATGGAAAATGGCTCCAAACACTAAAACATGTTTGTTATCATCTCCCTCCGCTGATGAATATGAGTAATGCAGTGTTATTAAAAAACAGGAGTGAGGTTAATGAGATGTAAAATGTGCCAGAGTTCAGTGTGAGTGATGAATAGCTGAGCTCAGCAGGTCTGCAGAGAACTCATCCTTCAACCTGGACACGTGTTATTAATGATTTAATACTTTCACTTTGTCTTTCATGTTTCTGCAGTCTCTCTCTCTCTCTCTCTCCTCGTCTCACCTCTGCTCACTCTCATTTACTCTCAGAGTTTCTCTTTCTCTTCACTCCTGCTCTTTCTCTCTCTCTCTCTCTCTCTCTCTCTCTCTCTCTCCCAGGAGGCTGGTTTAATTAGCAGAGACTTATTTCACGTCTCAATTTTCTGTTTATGTGCACAAACATGGTGTCAAACTCCCCAGGTGACGGCAAACCCACACTACAACCTGTAAATCACAGAAATGTTGGTCTCACTCACCGGCTGTTCGTGGCCTTATTATACAAAAGAGAATAGATCTGCAGGTGAGTTTGAATTCAAAGAAATTCACTGTATTATTTAACTTTTTCGGTTTGTTTTCTAAATTAAGTGTTATTGTAATGTATTGAATGTAATCCATATATTTATATAATGTAATAATAATAATAATAATAATGTAAGAATGTAATAATATATGTTTTTACAGGATGACTCAACTGCTTAATGGTCTTGAACCTTAAATTACATTGAATTCTGTGTAAAAATACAAAAATACACATCCTATTGCTAAATGTATGTTTTTGTATTTTTGAAAAATCTGTGTCTAATAACAAAGGTACTTCGTGTTATTTAATGGCAAGTAATACTACTACTACTACTACTACCACTTATAATAATAATAATATTAATAATAACAACAATAACAATAATTTATATAATATAATAATAGTAGTAATAATAATAATAATATATAACAATAACATTATTGTTGTTACATCATATAATAATAATATTTACATAGAACTTCTCAAAACATGGTTACAAAGTGATTCACAAATGTTAAAATTAACATACAAATAATGCAAAACACAACCTTAGTTTTACTTTACTTTTACGTTTGCCTTTTTTTAAATACAGTTAAACGTCGCTGAGGATGTGTGTGTGTGTGTGTGTGTGTGTGTGTGTGTGTGTGTGTGTGTGTGTGTGTGTGTTCAGCATGTCCCTAAAACCATCTTTGAGGTTTGAGGCATCTTATAAATTAGTAAATTGAACTAATCTGTCCACTCAAACAATCTATAAAAGTTCAGTCACTTTAATCACAAGCTATTAAAATTGTTACACTCATGAATAGCATGCCTGCAGTTGACCTTATATGACAACAGATGGCGCCACATGAGCAAGTCTCCTCTGTCATATAAATGCTTGCAGCTGAATAATGTGAGAATCTGTTTCTCTCCATGTGATTTAACTGCTTCAATGTTCTCTGATCTAATGTGGAGCTGTCACTTTTAATCTGCGTCAATCCAGCCGTTCCTCATGATCCTCTCTTTCTGTTTGCGACTCCATGGAGCTAGTCTGGATCATTTTCGTGGCTCTTGGGTCTCACGTCTCCCTCGGCTCCTTCTCCTCTCCCTGCTTCTTCTCCGTTGTGTTTCTGTGTCGCTGTGAGAATATGTGGGTGTTTTCTGGAGGTGGTTCTCTGGCAGCCGGAGCTCCACAACTACAAAGAGCACAATATGTTGAGCTGATAATTCTCAGTAATGAAAGCTCAGATCTGTGCCAGGTGTTGTCTCAGGAGGAGCTTTGTCCCACAATTAATAAGAACGTTCATTTTCATTGTTTTAGGTTTAATTGTGTGTTTTTTTGACACGCACCCCAACAACAAATTGATTTATACCATCATCCACTTATCGCTTGATGAATTTCAGATGACAACATTCTCCCCAACTTGCTTCCACTGCGTTTTTTGGATGGTTTAATGAGTCTTAACGTGAGCCAAGAGCAGACGAGCAAATCTTCTCCCTCAGGCAGAGAATAATCCACTCAGTCATGTGGTTCACTAATGAGAACCTGAGAGTCCTGGATCAGCCCGGAGACACATTTCTCAGTCGAAACCAATAAAACTTGGACGTCGGTTCGCTGCCTGGTTGGTTTTCAGGTCAAAGGTGAAAAGGCAGACTCGTACTTTGGTGTGAAATGAGTTGCTTCACTTCATTCTTCACCACTTTGCGATAAAGAATGAACAAGAACAATCCACAAGTGATGTAATCAGATGTGGGCACGTGGTGGTTTTCCCCGGGTCCAGATTAACTCATGCATCTAGAGTGTGACACCACGCCAATGTCCTCATGACGAGCCAAACAAACGCTGGGGAATTCAAATCCTGAGACGGAAACATTGTAATAATCCGTGTGGATGCAGGACGAGAACCTAACACACAATAGCATAGGGAACCAACACGTCATAAATCATTATACACTCACTGTTGGGCGACACACCACATGATGCAATTGATTTGATCAAGTTTTGCTGCATTTTAAACCCCTGATCGAGGAGTCATACGAGGCCAAGGAAAGACTCGAAGGCCTCAGCGTCGTGCAGACAGACGTGCAGAGTCAAAAACACCTTCATACACTCAATAATAGCTCATCTCTGGGTGAAGGTTTAATGAGATTATAGAGAAGAAGAGGGAATTTAAATGAAAGACACTGGAAGCAGCTGGAATCCAAGAGGAGAAAAAATAATGGAGGATCGAGTGGGTGAGAAAAGGAGAAATATTTTTTGTTTGTATATAGCATATGTGTGTGTGTGTGTGTGTGTGTGTGTGTGTGTGTGTGTGTGTGTGTGTGTGTGTGTGTGTGTGAGTGTGTGTGTGCATACAGCAATAGCTTTCGCGCAGATGTCGGAGGATGCCCATGAAAAAAATGACTTCATCCAGTTACCATGGATACCGAGGTTAGGCTTTGGCAAGTGAACTCATGTCCAGTTTAGAACCAGAAACAATTTCTTCTCTGGTGAAAAGAAAAATAACACACACACAAGCAGCACAGAGTCAGAAACAAGAAAAGACACAAAAATCACTCTTCCATCAACAACAACACACACAGGTTCCTGACGAGCCTCTAAACCTGAACCGCCCACTGATCATTAAAGACTCCAGGGTGTCTCTTTAACTCTCCCTTTCTTTGCAGCTCCCACCTTTGTGTTGCTATAAATACAAATGTATTGTTAAACTGCCTGATTAAACTGGGCTCACATGATAGGCAGCTGGAGGGAGGATCTTCAGCAACATCTATATAAAACACTAACCTAACACGGGGTATTAGAGACTTACTGAAGAAATACAATTAAGAGATTCTTGAAATTTAAATTATAAGAATAAGTTTCTTATTCGTCATTACAAAATGAGGATAAAGAAAAATGTATCCTTAGGGAATAAGCAGCAATCTCATTGTTTGTTGATAAACCGACGTCACCAACAATAACGATCAGTATTTCTTTTTTCGTACTAAAGTTTAACTTAACTTGATGCTCAACATTCCTCATTTTTACCGCAGGTGACGGACTGATCGTCTGATGTTCCTCTTAAATGACACATCGCCAAAAATCACGACTTCATCCTCGAGATCTCAGATATTTTTCCTTCTTTAAGTGGCCCTGATTCTCCATTGTACTAACCAGCATCACACCCACGCATACAGCAAATAACTTAAAACCATTAAAAAACAATGCATGTTCAGTTCACACAATGCAAAGGGTCAACATTACTTTCTTTGGCTCTCGTTACGTCCCAGGAGGGCGGCAGGTCTCCCACACAGTTTGCGTGGAGGTTAAACAGAGAGAACATCAACAACAACACTCACACAGAAGGTGAAAAACTGAGATTAAGTGAGAAAACTTGTCTTTCAGACAGACAGCCAGATGTTTAGGAGTAAAAACCCACATTTAATAAAAAATAAAACTTGTCAATGATTCCCAAGATGTTGTTTTTAAACCCCAAAGGTTTGATATTTTATAGTTTAAACACACACGTTATCGTAAATAACTATAAATTAAAAGAAAACACAAATACAACCAAACATACAGAACTTGAATTAGGATATAATGTAGACATAAATGTTAAATGCTCGTTTATTACACGTTTATTATGTAAAATAAAAGTTATCACATCAGCAGACATGAACATCTGGGAAAGGTTCATATTGGCTGATTGTAAATCGGCCGGGCTCCAGTATTTACTGGTTTATTTAGTTTAGTCAGAGTGAAAAGCTGTTACATTAGAGGAAGTGAGAATAATATCTCAACCATCTTAAAGGAACAGTTCCCAAACAGCGAGGCTGACGTTATAATGCTTTAAATAATCTCGTACATTAATACCAAAGAGCGTCCACGTGGGTGTTCTGTCTCACTGAAGTCAGAAACTTTAACCATGAGTTCCCAAAACTCTCTTCAAACTTGTCCAGCTCCCGAGTCCACGTCGCTTCAGCTCTGGTTTACTGCAGAAAGTGAAAAATGCAGCAAACAATGTTCAACTCCGATTCGGACCAGAGGAGCCGAACTGCACCGTGGGTACTCAGACGTCCATGGAGGGCCGTGTGGTGTGTGTCTGTCCCTCTTTGTCCTCCCGTGACTCTGCTCCGTCCCACCATCACCCCCTCATTGTTTGAAGCAGCCGGAGCAGCTCGTCTGTCTGTCGTCGTCGTACTGCGGTGAGACGGTGTCCGATACCATCGATTTCATGATTTCATTCTCCGTGGCCATGATGTGCTTGACCAGAAAGTTTGCAGCTTCACAGATGTTGAGATTATCCTGAAAAAGAGAGAGAGAGGAACTGGTCTGTAATTTGTTCTTGCTCACGTCGTGGAGGTTGGGTTTTCATCTGCGTTTTGTTTGTCCGCTTGTTAGCAGGATTACACAAAAACTACTGTCCCGAGTTTCATGACATTTTCAAGGAAGGACCAATTAAATGGCGAGATACTTCCTGCCTGTTGAAAATGTGGCTCACTCACACACTGTCACCTTCATGTGAACATGTGTGGAAGCAAATGGGTTTAAAACCTCTTCCTGTAAATACCGTAAACATTTTTGTTTTCTTACTGCGACCGAAGAAGGACGCGTGTCTGTGTTTGCCGACCCCACCTCTGACACCTCTGGCTGAACCTGCACCTTGTAACCTTTGACCTTTCAGAATGCTGAGTCTCGATGGCACGAGGATGACAGAGCACTTTGGCTGCACCCAACACGCCAGTGTCAACAGGGGATGTGTGAATGAAGACGTTTGTAGAATTATTGGCTATGTGTTAATAATGCACTAACGATATAATTAGAGTAAAATAAGTTTGAATTCTTGTAAAGATCCCTCGACAGTATATTTCATTTATTGCTATTACCATAAGAATACATGACATCTTTGATTTTAATGTTTTATTTTGTCAAAGTGTGATAGAGCTTCCACGACATGTTGGATTGAGCATGAACAAAATATATAAACCGATGTGATTCGGTCTAATTCTTTAACAGAACTCCACTAATGTTTTTAACTGTTAATCTCAGTGGCCTCTTCTAACCCTGATGTGTAAAATCTAACTCATCGAGCCACTTTCCACGAGGGCATGAAATTCCAGTCGGGATGTTTTTCTCTGACTGAAGTGAACCTAACGGGAGACGACTCCACTGAGTGTGTCAGACGCCCACTGCTAACGGGCAACACTCAGGCCGCGTCATCGTCACGTGGACGATTACAGAAATGGGAAATACACTCATTCACATTCTTGCTGAGAGTTGAAAGAGAAGATACAATCAGCAGCTGGAAACAGCCCCGAGACATCACCCGCTGGTTTGTGAATGAACCTCATGCTGTGTTGAAGAGAAACTACAGATTAAGACCATAAACTCCTTAGGAAAATTATAGTCAGTTTCTCATAGACTTCTATAGAAATTGACCGGTAGAGTCGTCCTCTGGTGGTCATTTGAGAGAATACAGGGTTCGGGCACTTCCATATTGGCTTCACTTTCTAGACCCGGAGTCTATGACCTATTTTATCCACAGTCGACGCTTTAGACAAAGTATTTCTTGACTCGAGCTTCAGAATTACTTCACAGACCCCGAACATCGGGAAATAATTCCGTCATCTCACCTTAGCTGAGGTCTCGAACCACCCGACGAAGCCGTGGTCTTTGCAGAACTGGTCCATTTTCATGGCGCTGTTGGTCAGCTCTCTGCCCTGGTCAGACTTGTTGGCCAGCAGCACAGTGGCGATGCTCTGTCCATTGTCAAGCATCAGCTTGGAGTCCAGGTCCTCCTTCCACTTGATGACCGCCTCGAAGGTGGTGGGCCGCGTCACGTCGAACACTATGAAGGCTCCCATGGCTTCACGGTAGTACACTCGCGTCATGTTTCCAAAACGCTCCTGACCTGTGACAAACACACACACACACATTCACATTCATCAGCACAGCTGCACTGATGAGGAACTCTCGTTGTTCCCCTACATTTCTGCGGTGAAATAACTGAGTCTGCAGTTAGCGGCGCCTGTATTTCATGAACCAGCACATTCCTGCAGTCTTACTGTCACGTTTCACCAAACAAGATCCTCAATGCAGGAGCTTGTTCCTGCTTATGACAGGCCGACTTTAAAAATGAAAATAAACTTTGACCTACGGTTGATAAAACATATCTGTGAGGAGTCAAACATCTGACAGGTCAAGAACAGCTGAACACACACTGTCGTCTATTGTGACTACTTGTGAGTCCGAGCCTGAGCGTGAAGGTGTGTGCATCCTGTTTGTTTAACATGACACGCCCTCTCAGCAGAAAATTAAGTATTGGCCAATAGATATGAATCGACTTTCGTCTTTGCTAGATGTCCCTGGAGTCATTTCTCGTGGCCCCCACGAGGGACAGGAAACGGAAAAAAGGGTGGAGAAGTTCCTCTTTTTGTGCAAGAGAATGTGTGAATGATTTTCCTGAGTCACACGGAGTCGTCATCTGCAGCAGTGTGACAGCAGCTCCAGACAGACACGTCTCACAGGTCACCTGATGCACCGTCATTCGGTAAAGATGGTGCAGTTTACATGACCTTTAAAGGCAGATAACCTTCTATAAATAAGAGCAAACACACCGTCCTGACTTAGTTTAACCTCACTCCTCAAAGCCATGAATTTTAAATAGGTAGAGTTGACTGAATCTAATGGAATTCATAATTTAATTTTGTGGATTCAAATTAACTGCTTAAAGCACGTGCTGGCATTTGTGTGTGTGTTTGTGTGTGTTTGTGTGTGTGTGTGTGTTGTTGTGTGTGTGTGTGTGTGTGTGTGTGTGTGTGTGTGTGTGTGTGAGAGAGAGAGATACTCTGAGCAATGATGTTTTGCTTTTCGTTTAGGCCACAATGACGCTCCTGTGACTGGGCTTAAAATCTCCTCACATGGACCCAATCACATGATGCAGCCCCATACCTAGGATGAGTGAATGATAGTGTGCTCATCCCGAAGCAACACTTAGTGTGTGCGTGTGTGTGTGTGTGTGTCATCGGAGCTCTCCACAGTGACAGTCCATCCTCATGTTTCACAACTTTACGAGTCATGTCACAGTGTCACTTTGAAGATAAACTTAATAAATCTCCTCTCATTATCATCTGTTCAGGAACATTCACAGTCTCACTAAACAACTTTTTCCCCTTTTTTTTCAGTAATGGTTTGGAAAAGTTTCTTGGTTCTTGCTGATTTTATGCGTAAAAACACCCAAAATGCTTCATTACGCATCAGTGAGTTGACTTGGATCCTGCACATGACGTCAGTATCCACTTGTCTCTCAGTTACAGTGACATCCTGACACGATCCCCTCCACACACACAGCACATGACAGACATTATGATCCCCGCTGTCCCACCTGCGATGTCCCACAGCTGGAGCCGCACAGTCTCCGAGTCCCAGTTCAGCACCTTCAGGGCGAAGTCCACTCCGATGGTGGCCCGGTAGTTGTTGGAGTAGGTCTGGTGCACGTAGCGCCTGATGATGGAGGTCTTCCCCACCCCGAGGTCCCCGATCACCAGCACCTTGTACAGATGCTCCTTCCGGAGGCAGTGCATGCCGTTAGCCTGTGAAGGGTGATTGGTCATTCCCCCTGTCGGCTCTCAGACGCGCCAGATGTTCGCTTCCCCTCGGTGTGAGTCCGGACTTCTTCTCCCCTCGCGTCCAGCTGCCTCGCCAGTGTCTCAGCCTCTCTCCGCCCTGCCTGTGGGTAAGTGTGATCCGCTGTAGGGGCAGTGCCTCATGGGAACTTGTGACCTCGCCACCCAGGAGCAGTGCGCAGCAGTGCGCACGGTTCCATGTGGAAAGGGTCTGGTGAGCCTCTAATGCAATTCACTGTAAACCACATGATGTAACTGTTGCCATACTTTAACCCTTTGTGTGGTCAAACCGTCACGTCCTTGCTTTGGTAATAAAAGACACAGATAAGTTATTGAACATGAAAAGAGCTGCACACAGTAAAACTTTCCATTTCATCCTTAAATGTCTGTTTACATACAGTGATGGAAGAAGTACTCACACGTTTTACTCAGTAAGAGTATAAATGAGATACACAAATAAATGTAGTCAAGCACAAGTGCAGTAAATGTGACCACCGGTTACATGCAGCTGTAAAGTGCAGCCATAATGCAGTTAAAAGTAGTGATGTCAGCAACTCAGATGCATGTAAAATCTATACTGTGGTTCAGACCTTTACACGACATCCGACTGCTGGATCAGGACTGACACAACTACAACAGTTTCTCTCTAGTGTATTTAACCTGGAATCACATCTTGGCATGTGCTCTACAAGGTGGATTATTTTATTATTATTGTAAAAGTTGTCATATTGTCAGTTTGAGGTTGGTTCCTGCATAAAAAAGACAGAAGTTGTGTGAAGTTGTTTTTTTTACACTAATCAAATGATGTCCCACAGAACATGAATGGAACTCTTGGAACTAATTGGAGTGATGCTTTAGTATAATGTGATTATTGTATGTATGCAAACACATTAAAGTGTCAGAGAGCAGAAACACACGATTCTTCTGTTGTTCGCTTCACCAGCATGAAAGTCACGACATGAACTGAGGCCTGTTCCCAGAGCAGCGTTTACCGAGGCACCAGGGTGAGTTCTCTGAGTTCAATCAGAGTCACATGAGGTGTGGAATTTACAGAAATAAGGCAAGTTCACCTGATTGCTTGACGATATCCCACAGATCCAGCTGGAGGGCTGAGCTTTAGACAGATGCTGAGAAGCTGCCGGTCTCTTTATCTGGATCTTCAGGAGCTTGCCCACAGAGAAATACATGATATTTATATCAGTGAAGATGGACCATAAGTAATGCAACACACCGCAATTAGATTTCAAGGATAAACAATGAGTTGGTCCGTTGGGGCCTCTCTCTCTCCCTGGGCTCGTCAAAGCTATTACGCTCTAACTATGAATAAACTTTACCCACATATCTCGCGACTATTAATTTCATTTTGGTCGACAATTTACGGCAAAGGAAATTATATCACGGTATTTAATAGCGAGTGCCCTAGAAACCCTATTTCTCGGTTTATTAATTATCGCACAGTGATTTGACACAATTATCTTCTTATTTAGAGAAAAGGTTCATAAGTAACATCAACTTAGGACGTGTAAAAATAACGCTGCAACCCGTCCACGTCTTCCAGCTCAACTCTGAATGGTGAACTCAGGCGAGATTGAAAAGATAAGACGGAGACAAACGTCCTCTGGAGATTATATTCGTGAACTATTGGCATCAAGCATCGTATGCACCTGCAAAAGTTTGACTGGCACAAGATTGCATGCAAATGTTTATAATGATGTCTACATTGAAAACCAGTAAAAAAAAACACTGCACATTTCAAAAAACATGAAAACATTCTTTCCTGTGTAAACATATAAAAAAACAAGGAAAGAAACCTGATAAACATAAATAATCCTGCTCCCATGTGACAATCAGAACATGGAAGATATAGAAGATGAAAACCTGCAAACCATTGAATCAATACTATCAATAATGCACATGGTCAGAGAGGCCCGAACTGTAGATGCAATATATAGTTAAAAAAAGAATTAATAATGGTCAGGCATAAGAAATGTCATTAAATATTATATCAAAAATAACAACCTCCATACACTGATATAAGAAAATTGTTGGATCAAATATAAAAACACCGAAATACATTAAAATTGTTGAAAATTAAAGTTATATTAACACAAAAATGAACTTAATTCATTTAGTTTTTCCGTTTTTTAAATTTGGTAAAGTATTTTCTTTTTTCACTGTGTGCCTCAAAAGGTTTTGGAGATCAAAGATCAAATAAAAAGCCAGAATGGAAACATTAGAAACATCTGGCACACATCCCCTTACCTCTCTCCTGAGACACATCAATACCACAAAGAGTATCTTTACCTTTTTTTCAACTATATCTATTCATCTTAACTGAACAATATAAAAAAAAAAGTAATTGATTACAAATATAACTCAAATCCTGACATCATGCAAACTAGAAACATGTGGCGCCGGCGGCCGACACATCCTGAGGTGGAAGATCATTTTGGTCCATTTCACACGAGGACACGTTATCGTACATTCATCTAAGTCATATGTAGAGAAAAGAATTAAAGAAGACGTCCAAGCAGTTCACGGATCAGACGATGTGGCGTCCATTCAGACAAACGTCTTACATGGGTTTCATTAGAATTGCTCCTTGATTTGCAAAACGCAGGATCTCCGTAAGCAGCTTGATACAAATGACGCTGAGTTCATCTTCCAGGATTGACAACAAATTAATGTTGCAGGGAAAATGCATCTTGTTTGACTTTCCAGGAAAAGTTATTCGAGCGGTTTTTCGTCAATGTCGATATCCAAACTGTCGCAAAACTCAAAATGCTTAGATCAAATTATCAGTAGTAAAAACATTAAATATGCAGAAAGTAAACAGCAATAATACAAAGAATAAAAACAATCTGCGTTCATGAGAATATTAATGCAAAATATACAAATTAAATACAACTACCCTTATCATTCTAAAACCTGCACTTTCCTAGAATAAATCAAAGAATCCAAAGTAACACTGAACTTAAAGATTTGGTAAACTTCCTCCACTTGTTATTGATCAACGTATTTTCTTTGGAATCTGAAAAGTTTAAAACAGAGTTAGAAACACGAGTCAAAAGTCTGTAAAATGCCCAATTGTTTTGTTCCGGTTCATCACTTGAAGATGTAAGACGAAACACTGACAGGTACTTTTCTTAAAAAATAACATTTTAAACATTCAGAATATTCAAATGTAGAAAGACAAGAGTTGGGTCCAGTCTGTTGTCGTCTCCTGGAGGTTGAAATACTCCAGTTGGAGGGTAAACGAGGGACTAGAGGTGCAGGACGAGCAGGTTTAGAGGGAGGACGAGCTCTGGCTGAAGTGTCTGAGCAGCAGCTGGTCGTATTCTGCCTCGGAGGCCGGGGACAGCGACGGGTCCGAGCTGCCGTCGGAGCTCAGAGATGAGTCTCTGAACGGGGAGGGGGGCGTCAGAGCCACCAGCTCCTCCATGTCCTTCGCTCGTCTGCTGCTCACACAAGTCCCGGCCAGGTGCTCGTAAATCTTAGCCGCTGGTCGGTTCTCGCAGAAAGTGGAAACAGCCGCTACCTCTGCGTAGGTGGTGACGGTGGAGGGGCCCTGCTTGCTCCTGGACGCCAGGTACTGAGGAGGGCCAGGGGCGGCATCTGGGTCTGCGGTGGTGGAATCAGGGGGGACGACGGCCCCCCCCGGCAGCATCATGGTGTTGAGCTCACTGATGTTGGCAGTGAATCGGTTGACCACGCAGCTGATTTGGTCCATGATGGTAACGCCCTGAGTTTGACCGCCAAGCAACCCCGTGCCGATGTCGCCCATGCCCACAGGTATGATGCTGATATCCCCACCATCCAGCAAACCTTGGCTGCCGTCCCCACCTCTTCTTCTGACCCCGGCAGCGTGCTCGGGTACGTACGTGGGTAAAGCTTGTGGCTCCTCTCCCCCCTGGAGACCCCTGGCCTTGGCTGCGTGCTGGCTGACGTTGAGCAGAGGGGACCGAGAGGGCGAGCAGGCGAAGGGCGGAGACACCAGTGGCTCCTCGTACTGCTCTTTGACGGTGGCGTCCACGGGTATATCTCCTCCTTTAGAGAAAGGCTTGATGATGGCCGTCTGGTTTGCCTCGACTGGGTCTTTCTTCTTGACGTGGAACGACATCCTCTTCCACAGGTTCGGTCGGTAGCTGCGCTCACTCTTTGTCCAAGTCACTGATTTCCCATTGGCACTAGGAAACGAAGAAGAGGAGGATAATTAGTTAATTATATGATACTGTTAACCCGCAAAATCCTTGAAGAGATAACTGTGTGTGTAGTTGCAGATGTGTTAACGCTGAGAAAAGAACCTCAACCATCTACCCTAAGGTCCATGTTCTACTTCTTTTTCTAAGTGTTTCTTCCATCCCCCCCATTCTATAATTTGCTTTCTGTGTAATTTTACATCTTCCTCCATTTTCCCTTCATCTTCCCTGGAAAGAGAAATCCTTGAAGGCAGCGGCTCTCCTGTGGGAGGACTTAACCCAAATGAGGAAACCGTTTCTCAGCTCAGGGAGCAGTTATTTTCTTGGCTTCACATTCAGCCTGTTGCCGTGGAACCAGCAGAGCTTTCATTTCTATACATGGGCCCATGGACAGAAACCATTAGAGGATGTGGGTGTACAGACTCTGTTTAGACTCTCAGTGCATAAGATAAGTAGTTAGACTGCCGTGTCTCTTTCTGTCTGCAGCTGTCCTCTCTTAGCTCTTTGTCCCCCTGTACCCGAAAATATACTTAATAGAGTCTGTCGCTACCGAAAACACTAGTATTCATCCTGATTACATGAATTTGGAGTAATTAACCCCAACCCTAACCCTAACCTTAACCCTAACCCTAACCTTAACCCTAACCCTATATAACCAGGAGTGTGTCTTTAAATCTTGATGTGGTTTTATACTATAGCATTTCTTTTTCTAGCACTTCAAAGATCACATGTGTTTTGTGTGGGTTTGTTTGTTTTTTAAAACACTATAACACTATCGTCGGCACTTTACCCATCTGTGTATATGTGTATATAATTGTCTCTGTTGGTCCTCATCGCTCCGAATAACACTAGATACTATCATCACTATTATTTATTTTTGCTGTTATATTGTTATTATTTATTTTCATATTAACATGCTTGATTTTTCTTATGTAACAGTCGTGGAGGAGGCCTCGGAAGTCAGTAGAGTTTTCTTCTGTTTATGGATTTTAACCAATCAATTGTTTTAATGAGGGACCTTAGAACCCCAACCGCACCCTGTAGAGAAAGAATGAACCTTATCCTGCTAAAGTTCTTTAATTTGTGTTTAAACAAATTAACCACAAAACCTAATGGAATTGTTCCAATGAGGAGGTAATTTAATTTACTCCCCCACATACCTCACGTCCTCCTGAGCAGAGCCACGACGTCGAAACAAGTTGGCCATGCTGCTGGAGGACTTGGTGGTCTTGGCAGCTTTTTTGGCGTCGCCTACGTGCATGCGCACCACCGTGGACGTCGTGAAAGCACTGCGGACGTTTTTCTCCGGCTTGGCGAGCATGATGTAAACCTAACCATGAAAATAACCAACACACAACCATCAGATCACACGTGAAGACACCAAAGAGATGATTGGGACTCTGTAAGAACATATTTTCTTTTCTTACCTTCGGGACAAACATGCAGCAGAGAGCCACGGTGGCGCTGAGGCTGACGCTGAAGCACATGGTGATGATCTTGTAGTTGGAGCCAAAGTAAATGGGGACAAAGGCCAGCCAGATGATGCAGGTGGTGTACATGGTGAAGGCAATATACTTGGCCTCGTTAAAATTAGCCGGCACATTACGAGTCTGTGGGAGAAAAGGAGGAATTACGTTTTTTAAAGCAGCGTCAAATGAAGCAGAAAGAAAAGACTAGAAAGAGCCTCAAGGTCAAACAGTCCCCTAATGAAAATGCACTTAAATTCACTAGATCTGCACCAAATTGCACAAACTGATAAATACCAGTCCCTTAAATATGCCTGATTTACTTTTTTCATCATGATCCATGAATCCTTCTCTGAGAAATCAAGGAAAACGTTGAAAATACCACATCTCACATCCATCCACCAATTGTTGTGGAAATCTATCCAGTAGTTTTTGTGAAAGTACATAATGGGACAGGTTGTGTTTTATTAACCGATGCAATGCTGCCGTTACCTTGAAGGCATAGAAGGTGCAGCTGAGGATGAGCAGCCCATTGTAGCCCAGCGGCGCCACCACCCCCACAGTGGTCAGATTGCAGATCAGGTGCACCTCTCGGATACTGGGGTAGTCGAAGATCACCTGACGGGAGACACGGGTCATTCTACGTGTATAACATACATGTAAGTGAACATATACCCAACACACACACAGACACACACACATACAGACCTGTGGTGGCTCTATGACGAGAAGAGCCACAATAATCCCCAGCTGAAGCAGGATGAGTAGGAAGGCGATGACCAACTGTGCGCAGGCGGACATGAAGCGAGGTTTCTTGGTGCAGATCTTCTTCTTGCTGCCTGCCAGGATCCGTGCTATACGGTTGGTCTGGGTATAAATAGATCAAATGGTTATGCTGGTAGGCGTCACTTATAATACAGCTCGCTGTGATTCATAACAGCAGTCCCCCCTTTTTGTCCGTCCTCAGATCTTAAACATCAACCTCAGCCCACACACAGATACGTTTATCATGCCTTCCCTTTACAGCTGGACATCACCCAATCTCTGACAGGAGCTCCTCTGCTCCTGCTCTTCTCCTCAGATGCCCTTCTCCTCATGGTTTAAGGTTATGGACATTGACGACCACTAGATGTCGGACTAGAGCAATCGCATATTGGACCAAAACAAATGCTTTGTTAGTTGTAAAGGAACAGGAGGGACTCAGCTTTTTGGGTATATTAATGTTTAAAATATCATAATAGAGCCTGAAAAACACGAAATAACAACAATAATAATGCTAATAATACGTTTTTTAATATATATATTTCTCATATTATCACTCAGAGGCTGATTTGAGCAGCGCACTCGCTCCTCAGACAAAGGCACTGACATATACTGTAGTAAACTATAGTTTTCTACCTCCACCTCCTCTGTAACTATGTGTGATGAAATATATGAATCATCTTCAGCAGCTACAGTCACAGAACATTTTGCACTCCTGTTCTGCCGACCGCTGAACCCTCTTTTCAAGAGCATCTTGATCCCAACATCCTGTTTCACGTGGAATACGTCAGAAAATAAAACATGTTTAATCAAACCTTTAATGAAAGCGGGTCTAGATGACTTTTCACTTTGTGGAGTAGTTTTAAACTCTGTGACCTTTTAAAAGTTTAAATCATCCCATGTTCAGTTTTCTATTAAATACAGAGGATTTCTCCACAGGGTCATTGTCCATGTACAAAAATAGATTTGATTTGCAATGAAAACGTGTTCTTCTATTTTATATTGTAAATATAATCTGTATTTATTTTCCCGTTATACTAGTATATGTCAAATTTTCTCTTGAATACTATAATATATAACTTATATTGATGATTTAGCATAAAAGCAATAAGTGGATTTTATTTACCATTACAGTTAAACCAAACTAAACTAAAACTAAAAGAAAACTCAATTCAAATGAAGCTGATATTGAAACTAAATGACTCGAAATGTTGAACGTTTGTTTCTCTGTCTCGTAACGACACAGAGACGGGCAGCACCTTGGTGACCAGGGCGGAGTAGCTCATGGCCGGGGACAGGCCGATGCCGAGCCGCTGCAGGTAGCAGTAGATGATGTGGGGCTTGGCGATGAGGCTGAAGGTGCACAGGTAGCCCAGACATATTCCAGCCAGGATGATGTAGCAGAGCTCACGACTGGACGACTTGACCACGGGAGTGTCCCAAAATCTACAGAGTGAGGAAAAGTCAATCTACTGCAGATCAGAAGAGTAATTGGAGCAGTACAAAAAGCTCAAGTTTTGCCTTCAAAGTGCCACAAATTTCTTGTTGTACAAAACCATTTGGAAAAGACATGAAAAAACATATAATATTACTATTTTAAACCTTGAAACATCAGCTTCAGAATGAGTAGCTCAGTTAAAAAGACTTAGAAGTGATTAAAAACCAAAGCTTATCTCCAATATTCAGCAGGAAACTTTAAAAATATGAAGAATTCGTTGATTTTTAAGTTCACTGTGAGTAAAGCTGTTGGCTATAATTACTTGATAAATACTGAGGTAACAAAAAGTGTAGCCATGAGGCCCAGACAGGAGAAGACCACCGCAGCGATGGGCTCTGGATCCCCCCACCGCACGTACTGCACCTGGATCCGCTCACAACCTTCAGGGATACGGAGAGAAAACAACACACAGAAAAGGTTCAAGCAAACTTTTGATTGGCTCTGAAAGTTTGATAGTGAAAGGATGTGTATTCATAAGACAGTATTTACTGTAAAATGCAAAGAATAATTTAATCATTATGTGTAAAACCTTCAGTGTGTGGGCTCATCAGAAGTGAAGCAAATTTATAGCGAAACATTAAAAGAGATCTGCAAAATGGAAAACTGCTGTTCTCAAAATACAAACCTCAAAATACAAACCAAAAAAGGTGTTTAAGCATGAGATACTTAATAGTAGGAATATATTTACAGTATATACACAACATATGTTTGTTTCTAAAAGGGGAGGAGAGGGGTTTCAAATAGTTTTTTCGTAGATTCTGGAGTTAAGAAATCTAAGCTTTGGCCAAATCCTGAATTGTGGCAGGAGACCTTGTTACCGGGGACATAAGGAAAGTGTTTACCGGTGAGGTCGTCTGTCGGCCAGGAGCCCAGGACACAGGCACGACAAGTGTACTCGTCAAACACAAACTCATTGTCCTTGCAGGGAGTGCAGGTCCAGCAGCAGCTCACCTCTCCTTTACGGATCACCTGGACGCACACACACACACACACACACACACACACACACACACACACACACACACACACACACACACACACACACACACACACACACACACACACACACTCAGTAACATGAAGGGGCAGAAAGGTCTCAAAGCTCCAATGGCCCTCTTCTGTAGCTAATCTTACACTGTGTTCGCCCTGTAAGCAGAGAGATGAGGATTTCCTCGTCAGGGGATCAGAGGAGGAAGAGGGTTTATACTGTAGAATCTCACTGGACCTCATTAGTGAGAAGAAAGTACCTTTGCCTCAGCAGAGCTTCACTGGAGATGTACAGTATGAACTAAGTTATTTTCACATGGAACTGTAATTTCTGTCGACCTTACACGTGTGTTAATGATGATCGTGCACATCAGTACATCTGATCTCCAGGGCAACGTGAATCCGGTTTTATTACGCTTTTTACTGCTGATGTCTTTTATCATTGAAATGCAAAACGTATTAAATGAATAAATTTAGGGAGAGAATAGGAGAGGTTATGTTTATTACTTTATTTATTTACCTGTCTATCAATTCCCCAATGTAATTATGTCTAATGCCACAGAAAGAGGTGCTTTTTAAACAACGTGAAAAAATAAAGCTTAAAAATAGAATCATCTTTTTAAGAAAGTAACTACTGCGTTTAAGTACAACTTTGTAGTTAGTATTCCATTTCGGAGTAACTGTAAATACAGTATAGTGTTCCACAGATACAGATAATACTCACTTTAGCGATTCATATTTCAAAAAGTATAATGTCCACAGAAAATATGACACACTCCACCTCAACCAACTTCCACAAAAATGCAGTTTGCATATTATAATATCAGTTATAATTATGCAGTGTTATAATAAATTACTTTTTTTTTAACTTACTGCCCTTATTTGTTACTGTGGAACAGTCTCCCTTCCCACATTATCAATAATTATACATCTAATTTAAAGGATTCCCTTTTTAATCTTGCTTTAAATTCAGCATCATTATATAATTTTATTTTTGTATATTGTCTTCTGTGTTTTTGATTTATCTTTCTCTTCATACATACTCGTCTTTGTTTTTCCTTCGCTATGATTGTAAAGCACATTGCCTCAACTCCTGTGCTTTGACTCTGATGAAGAAAATAGGAAACGGAGTGATGGTGTTATTGGGTATTACAGGGCTGTGGTGTCTGTCCTGAACTTATGGGCTCGCAGATCTTCTCCAAACCTTACAAGCCTGGAGTTTTGAATTCCCTTCAAGTTGTCACTTCGCAGGGAGACGTTGTGACGTGTGTGGGGTCGGTTTAATGTTTGAGACTTTCGGGATGATGAGGAGGAGACAGGCCATTCTCTGAGATGTTGAGAGGCTGAAGGGAGTTAGAGGAGCCCAGATGGGAGATGATGAAAGTCTGAACAAAGAGGTTCACTCAGTCCCCCCGTGGAAAACTCAAAGATCTGATTGGACCCATGTTGAGGTTTTAACCAAGTGGGATCTGTGTGGGTCCTGTTTGATATATTCACTGGTGTAAGAAACCACGTGTTGGAGATTATCACAGAAACTGCATCTATCCATCCATCATCCATCCATTATCTATACATCTATCCTTTTGAGGATGGAAAGCTGATGAGATCTATTTTTATTTGCATGGCTTTATTTTAAATTTGATTACAATTTTTATATATTAAGTAACAATTATGATAAAATACCCTATTTCTAATTGTTTATCAAATTCTTTCAATTTCTGTAAATCATCACATCGTTGTCTTGCACCCCCCTGGAGGTACCAACTCCTAGTTTGGGAACCACTGATTTAGATAATGTCTAATTTATGCTCTATTGTTTGCATGCAAATATAATTATATGTTCTGTTACCACTGTCACTTAAATGATTTCAACTACGTTGTTGATTTTGCATCACATTTATCCCAGCAATGAAAAGCTCTGTGCACACGTACCTTGATCTGTGCCTTCTGGCAGGGCTCCGAGCAGACTGACTGGATGAACTCGCTGTTGTTGCTCCAGATTTCCTCATCATTCATCTTTAAGCCGCCTTGATCCCAGCTCCCCACGTGGATGTAAGAATACTCATCCTCGCCGATGTGCTTGAAGTTCATGATTTCATACCTGAGGCACATGAACCCGGTTTGCATGAGACAGCACATGCACACCTTCAATGTTTCTTTCTACTTCTTAATTTCCTTTTCTTTTCCTCCTCCCCCAGTACAATCCTCACCTGCCCGGAGAGTCTCCGTTCTGGTCAAAGAGGATGATCTCCCCGGAAACACCAGTAAAGTTGGTTTTCATCAGGAAATCCAGCAGCTTGCGGCCATCGATGGGCCTCATGGACTCACATAAACCCTGGAGAAAAGTCACAAAGTCAATACTTTCATGCTCAATGTGAAACCACAAATGTGCCTGATATTTACCATCATACCTTATATCCTGGACAGAGAGATTGCTGCATGGCATGTAGGCCGTACGCCATGGAATAGATGGCATTAATGACAAAGCCCATCTTGGTGTCTTGGGCATACTGATGACGCAGAGACTCTCTCCCTGTGGAGAACAGAGACCTGCTCATAAGAAGAAACCAATCACCACAGTCTGTGTAATCTAGATTAATAGTGAAACCCTTTAAAACAGACTGGATGACGTGTGAAACGTGCATGAGGACATGTGATCTCTGTGTTGTACTAACAGGTGCAGGTGCGGTTGAACGCGGTGTTCTCCAGCGGATGACCCCTCAGCCTGCACTGGAAGCGGTGCTGCCAGAACTCAGGGAACCAGGGGTTCCTCTGGTTGGCGTCCGGCTTCAGGTTCAGGTAATAATCATCGAACCAGGTCACGTAGGCAGACTTTAGCTTGATGGTGATTCCGCCAGCTGCCTCCCTCTGGTATCCGTCTGTGACGTCGTACCGGTCGGCCCAGCCGTCACTGCCCAGGAGGAGGAGAGAGGCAGAGACAGAAAAAGATGCAGCAGGTTATTAGAGTCAGGATTTTTATTTCTCTAAATCTATTGATTAAATCTGCCATTTAAATTAATTGCTTAAACATCTTGCAGTACTGCAGCCCACACAAAGACTTAGACAACACTGTCGCCTCAGCATGACTTGAGGAAAATTATGGTTATTTTATAAGAAACAGTTTGTAAAGCAGACACAGATAAAGAAACAATAAAAATCTACAACTGATAATGACCATTAGAACATAAACATGTTTTTAAGGTCTCTCTCAGATTTCTTTCATTGCTCACATCGCCAAGTGAACCTGGAAATACAGGAGAGACCTCAGAGCTGAAGAGTGGAAACATCATCAGGATTATGAAGTTGAACTTTCACCTCCGATCTGACACTGTGTTTATACCTGGTTCACAATTAAGTTTCAAAAAGCATATTATTTTTTGCAGTTTTCCAGGGATTGTCCACTGAGCACCACTCTAATGGTTTTATAAAATAAAAGTGGCACTTTGCCTGTTATGGTGGTGAATCCTTTATGTGGCCGGCTGTAAAATGTCCTAGTTGGTGCTTATGATAATCTGTTATAACAATATGCAGTATAATGTACTGGAGGTGGCAGGTGGTACCTTATAAAATGAACGTAATGAAGAGTCCCAGTAGAATAATCGCACTCTCAGGTTGATAAAAATAAAAAGTATTTGCCCACATATCCAACCTGAAGAACTGTTGAGTGGAAATGTTTAATTACGTTCATGTGCAGAGATAATTTGTGATAAACCTCCAGGGATCAGAGGTCGATGAAGCTGAGAGAACTGGGCTCGTCGGGACAGAGAGACCTGCTGTGTCTTTTAAAACTGTGTTGAGTTGTATGATTGTTTAAATATGTATCACTTCCACAGTCACATAACTTCAGCTTGTGTCTGACTGTGGATTATTAGATCTCTGTCGGCTCATTATCTGTGAGGTCCATTGAGACGCTGCTGTAAAGAAGAACATATGGATTCGCTTTACTTTGAAAATAGGACTAAATTAGAAATGATAAATGTATGATTGATTATTAAGTTTGCAGAAAAGCAGTTTGCTACAACACCTTCTGACGAGAGTTACACTCTGATTCCTAACAAACCAGACAAACACCAACAGCGTCTGCAGACATCTGATCTGCTGCTTATTCAAAAACACCGTGGGCTCGGATCCAATAAGCTGTGATCAGTGAACCGTCTGAAAAGGTTTCTGTTCCGTCTATTATTACCTCTCCCTCCGGACACTGGTCTACAATCAACCCAAACAGAAGTGTGATTACACCTCCACACATGTGCACACATGTAAACACGCTCACCTCACTGACACACACAATCGCACTCTTCTATTTCTGACCGACAAAGGGAGAAAAAAAAGCATAAGAAGTCGGTTTTTTTTAAACTTCGCTAAGCGAGCCAGAGTTACACAACAGCAGCGTGGGTGTTTCGTGATGCCGGGTTGAGGTAGGAGATCATTTCATAACACATCCTTAGAGGAGCGAGCGCAGAAACTGAACGCTGGCATAAAAAAGGCAGGGCTGGATATGAAAAGCATGGAGGGCTTTGACTCGGGATAGTTTGAATCACTCCAGAACGAGAGCTCGGAAACCCACACAGCGACCTGGGAGGGCAGCGTGCTGGAGATGCAGCTCCACCACCTACGAGCCTGAAGACACACAAGGGCTCTCGTTTCAACTCGTATGCCACAATAATAGTTGCATTTCCATCTGAGTGGACACTCTACAGCCCTGCAGCGCCTGGACCAGCGTCCGTTTTCTAAAATGAACCAAAATATCAAAGGAGAAACAATGAAACAGTTGTCTGAACGGAAGAGAGGAAACGCGTTCCCACGACCTGCGATACCTCGGTTGCTGTGTTTCCGACAAAGTCAGGTGAGCACAAATGAAAGCGCTCAGGTGGGAAGCCGCTGGGGGATCATGCTGCTTTATTTGAAGCTCAAAAAATGTAGTTGGTTTGGAGAAGGGCTCGGATACACACCACAGTGTAAACCCTGCAGAGGAGTGGAGCTGGTCAATGTAGGTAGAGAGGGAAAAGGATGGAGTGGAAATAACTTGAATTTAGAAGGTCACTCAGGGAGCAGATACCTCTGCTGAGGCCCAACAGTCCCAATATTATCAAATTCAAATTCACCAGTTCTAGATATTTGTTTGGATCCACACTCGTAAATATGCTCCAGGAATTATTCTGTGTCACAATGTTAAAGAACGTGAACAATCTGCCCCTGATCCAGATTCACACCTGAATTTAATGTTTATATCGATATCTAGCAGGTATATAGTTGGTACAATGTTCACTGAGGTTTTCCAATTAGCTTTAAAACACAGCAAAAAGGTTTAAGAGCCAATTTGGATTCAAGTCAGGATGGTTGATCTTCTGAGGACCACGAATTTCTACACAGCATGATAATAGCATCCAACCAATAGCTGTAAAGACTGGATCTAAGTGCTCGACCATGCACCATCCCCCGAGCCACATACCGCTTACAACAGGGTAATAACAGAAAGAGGGGAACGCTCATGTGTGACCAACATATTATAGCCTAAGCCTCATGCAGCATCTTCGCTCTGAGGCATAATTCTCAAAGAAATCTTTATTTTCTCAGTTGATTTCTATGTAAAAAACACATCATCTGCTCCCTCAGATACCTCGACTCTCTCTTTCTATAAGTGGAAGCTCAGAATACACCACATGAACACATACATATATATATCACACATCCTCCAGGCTGACACGGTTTGTGCAGGTAACAAACTGGATTAACAAGAAAGACGAAGCAGCCAACACACTGAGGTCAGAACTCAGTGATCGTGTCAGTGCACGTGCATCAAAATGAGACATGCACTGTATGAACCACCTCCACGGCACAACTCAAACCTTATAACCCTTCGTCTTTATCTACACAGCTTTACAAATCGACAATGATTCATAACATATATATTATTATACATGAATATGGATTACAGAGCTTGTTTTTTTTAGAGCTTTTTTTGTGTAATATGTAGTTCAAGGTTATTTCCTGTTTCCTGCTGTCAGATTTGAGCGACAGCCTACATATGTGGCTCCTAATGAGGAAAGGCATTTATAGAACAGCATGCAGGGAGGAGAGCGAGCCAGAGAGCTAAACCTTAAAATAAAACCTTATTCTCAGAGAGGCTGAGTCCTCCTGATAAATCAACCCCCTCTTATTTTCCTTCCCTCATGTTTTTAATTGCATACGTTCTCTCCTGCACATTATGCCCAGTCGTTAACATGCTCTCTGTTTAAAGTAACATAGGAATGAGCCAATACATAGCATGCAAGCATTTGAACTGGGGTATTTCCACAATGTCATATTCTGAAGGATGGAGTGGGATGTTGCACATAATCACATTCTTATAGACCATCCCTGCTTTATCTATTAACTGTGACCTATGACTTTATATGACGTCCAGCTAGACCTCGTTTTCTTGAGTGTAATGTAAGAACTTCCAATAACACTATTAATATTGATTCATGATTAATTTACTGTATTTATCTCCATAATCGATCCGATTTTGGGCGTGAATATGCCTGAAAATGAGTTTTCTTGGTGAAAAATATTCTTGCAGACGAGACTCAGCTGCTCTAATAAAAGATCTGCATGAGTGAACAGTATTTGGAGCAGTAAATAAACACAGAGCAGCCTAAAGTAGTTTTTCTCAATAACAAATGGTAATAATAATCTCATTTAATCTGATTTCATGATAATGACATAGTGTTACTGTCATATAAATACAAAAGGAGTTCTTGAAAAAATACCTTGAGTTTCCTGGATCACCGTGAAGTCGAGGGATGCGATGAAGATGATAACAAGGATGATGATGAGAGGAAAAAGATGGCTGCCATGACAACAAACACACCTTGTCTGACCTTGTCAAGCATCTGAAGAAAGTCTGGATCGAAAATCAATGCATGACACTGAAACCCCTGATGCACAAATCATTTAGACGTCTTGTAATCACAGCAAAAAGAAATGCACTTATGATACGAAGATTCGCTTCTCACCTTCCAACCAGCAGAAACTCTCCCACCAGGCCCTGTCGCCTCATGGCCATGAGAATCCCCCGGACCGTCATGCCCTCGCAGAAGCAGGCCACCACCCTGGCTTTGGGCAGGTGGGCTCGTAGTTTCTGCAGCAGCTTGTCGAAGCTCCGTTCCCCTGCGTTGCTGTAAATCTTGTCCGAGTGGGCGATGCAGATTCCTTCCTTAGCTGCCATGTCTTTAAAGGCCTCCATACCGCTCTCTCCATAGTTACCTATGGACGGAAATGGATTGTTGGTCATATACACAATCCCCCAGTGTATTGTTACCTTGTGCTTTAGAATTTAAAATTAAAAACACAAACTGCACACACGGACACAGGACAATCGAATACACAGATGTAATGCAGCCCAGCACTGGAGAATCTGATGATTTAGTCTCTGTTATGGGAACTGTCAGGGGGGAGACTCCTCTGTTTTTGCTGGAAATGAGGTCACCTAGTTTCTGTGGCTTTGCAAGTTTACTCTCAGTCTCAGCACGATGCTGTTTGAGGCATCGTTTTCACTACTTCATGTGAGTTTCACTCCCATATGTGACTTGCTTTCTTAAATCATAACAGAGCCCCAATTTCTTTTACACTCTAATTGTACCTCAATTCATCTCCCTCTGACTGATGATGCAGCCGTTTCTGACTTCATTATAAATATTGGTTGATATTTATTTCCTCCCTTCTGAAAATCCTTTTTACCTGAAGGCGATATCTGTTTCTTTGAGGTAAGAATTGAAGATCAGACTTATATCTCCATATGAAAATATGACAAATATAACAAATGTCAAATAGGGTAACTGTTCTTTTAAATGATGACAAATTTAAAGCAGCAAAACACCTACACACACACACACACACACACACACACACACACACACACACACACACACACACACACAGTATTACCCTCTGTGTGTATTGCGGACACGTAGCTCCAGTTGTATCTCTTGACGATGTCCACCATGGCTCTGGCTTGTTGCATGTCTGAAGGCACCACCCTCATGAAATATTTAAACAGGCTCTGTGGGGACAAATTGACATGTTCATGTGGACGGATGGATGGATGGATGGATGATAGATGCATGGATGGATTAATGGATGGATGGATGGATGGATGGATGGATGGATGGATTAAAAGATGGATGGATGATGGATGATGGATGATGGATGATGGATGATGGATGATGGATGATGGATGATGGATGATGGATGTTGTTCGAATGATGATGGATGGATGGATGGATGGATGGATGGATGGATGATGATGGATGGATGGATGGATGGATGGAAGGATGGATGGATGGATGATGGATGGAAAGATGGAAAGATGGAAAGATGGATGGATGATGGATTATGGATGTATTTTTGCTGTTAAGGCTTTTGCGTTGCTTGTGAAGACATGTTTGCAACCATGTAATTAAATGTAAAAGGTTCAAATGTTTGATGTTCATGCTCTCGTCCTACCTTGTCACTCAGATCCATGCTGGTGGCGGAGTAGGCGATCTGTGGGATGTTGAAGAGCTGGAGGAGGTTTTGCACCTGGATGGCCACGGAGCTGGACCCTGGTCCGATCAGACCCACGATGGGCTTCTTCCCCTGGGGCAGCGAGCTCCCTGCCTCTGCAACACACTTGCTCTGGCTCTCCTCCTCCTCGTTGGACACCAGAGTGTCCCGAATAAACTCGATGCTCTGCTCCAGAGCCACAGCAGAGTGCCAGCACGAGTCCCTGGTGTGGGCAGATTAAGTTCACGTTGTTGTCTTGGCGAGCAAGGCGGGAATAAGAGGTGATGATCGCCTGGAGACGCCAGTTGGATGCTCACACAGCCTGTGCCTCATGCTTTTGAAAAATCCACTTAAATTTGAGTACATATAACTCTGTAATTACCTCAGCCAAGGTGGTTATGTTTTACTGTCTGTTTGTTTGTTGGTTGGTTTGTTCGGAATCAAGTTTATGCAAAAACTACTCTGGATCCACATATAAAGATTTACTCTATTTGCTTGATTTTCACCCAGAAAGGGCCAAAACTACTCAATGGATTTCTATAAGACTTGGTCGAAGGAGGGGACACGGGTCAAGGAAGAAGCAATTAAATGTATGTGAGTATCTTTCTAGTTTCATCAGGGTGAGTGAATCAAATCAAGCTTGAATGTTTCAAAGTATTTTAGTTAAAAAATCCCTTTTTGTGTCAAGAGACTTCCTGGTAATTAGGTTTGTAGACAGAGCATAAACCAGCAATGTCAGCCTCCATATTAGCTTCAGCTGAACTTTAAAATGACTTTTGTAGACAACATGTGGTCCCTCGATTCTAAAAGCTTGGCTCAATCAGCCCTCAGCCATCGACTCCTCCAACACACACCCTATAGGTTATAGAATTATGCTTTTTAAGGCGATATCTCCTCCCGTCCTTTTGCCTGTGTCTGACATTCAGATTTACTGCCTCTCTGGTTTGCACAACATGTAGTTTCGTGTCGTGTCTTGTGTCCTGATTCCTGCAGCCACTGTTCGGTCTGCAGTCAGCGATCTTCAGTGGAAGATTGCCTCCAATCTGTCCTCCCCTGCTGCCGACTGCCACCTCCCCCATTTACTCCCAGACCCTCGGCTCATTAATAGCTCTATAAACACTCCGTCTGTCTTATTGTGTCTCGTTCTCGTACGAATCACAAACACCCTCAGTCTCACAGAATTTAACACCCAATTAAAGCAACATTTCTTCATATTATTTGACTATGTAAAATAAATCTTGATGTGCCAGTTATCACAGCTTTTTATATGTTTTAGAGAGAAACAAAACCAATGGACCTCAGTGCATGGTTGGGAATTAAATTAAAATGCACACATAATGTATCATGATATGATTGTGTGATTGGTGTCTGACCTGATCTCGCAGCCCAAGGTGATATTGGGGAGGATAGTGGGGTCTGCATTGATTCGATCCAGCGTGTTCATCATGGCCTCGACTCTCTGGATCCCATACTGCTCCCTCACCGCACCACACTTCCGCTCGTGGACCTGAGCGAAATGTAACGCGTATATTTATCACGTGGACACAAGGAGAAAGCGATCAAACATAAACCCAGCATGTACCTTATCTGCAGGTGGTTGGTGGTGCACTGAGAACAGAGCTCCTATAATGATGTCGCCGGGGATGTGTGCCAGCACCCGTCTCTCTGTGTTCTGGCCGTTGACCCCAACCCGCTCCTTCAGGCCGAGCCAGCTCAGATCAGACCCCAGCAGCACGACCACCGCCAACAGCCTGACATGAAACCCTGGTCCGCTCCCCATCCTCGTGTTGCTCCTCACACCTCCTGCCATCCTCTCACAGCTGAGGTTCTGATGAATGGGATGTCTTTGGCGTGGTGCTTGTAGTTCCAGGGGTAAAGGTTCGATTCCTGCCGCAAAAGGATCGGGATGGGAAGTGAATGGGCTCAGTGTTTTTTCAGGAATTGCTCATAGGCAACTGGAATTGCTTGTGCAGACTATAGCAAGTCTGATAATCTTTACAGGTAAACTCACTGTATCATTCACAATCAATCACAACCAATCACGATCAATGCACAATGCACTAAGCAGTGGCGGATCTAGGATTTTTCTAAATCAGGGGCCATAAAGGGGCCACTGAGGGGGGGCAATTACATGTCCAACATCCATGCACAATTCCTGATTGAGCTAGTTGCACATTTAAGTCATTCGGTGTTTAATGTTAGCTCCACAGTTTTGAGCAAAGAAACACATCATTAGATATATTTAGAAAATTGCTCCTTGTTCGAGCACATTGTGTTCTTCAAAACGTGGTTGTAAATCAGAAAATAAATTATCATAAATTATCATAAATTGTCATATTTATTGTTAGTAAGTGTTTTTTTAACGATTTCTGACAGAACAGGGGCCAATCAGATTTTCAGCTGGGGCCAGTGCCCCCCCTGGCCTCGCCCCTGGATCCGCCCCTGACACTAAGAAGTCCATTTCAGCCAAGTTGATATTTCAAGTGAAATGATAAAATATTTAGAATTTTAGGAAAAGAAGACACTGATATTGACAAATCCTCCTCCTACAAGAAAATGATTTCAAGTTGCTGCCATGGTGATGAAATGATGTTGCAGCAGCATCGTGCCACTTGGGTGAAATCGATGAATGCATTAACGATCCATATATGAAGCTCACTTATAAAGTCATCATCGTGCGCTTCACATTATTCAACGAACTTGATCCTACCTGTTTTCAGCCAGTTGCCTCGCAGGTGTCATTCCTTCTGAGAGCGTCTCCATCACTGAGGAGAAGAAACGCTCCGGCTGCAGCGCTCTCTCTCTCTGCAGCTCAGCCTGGTGCCTGGCTACAGCAAACTGCAAATAGCAGCAGATGATATAGTCCGTTATTGGAACATGTTACTTACTGACGCACACGGCTGCCCCCCCTCCCTCCTCTCTCTCCTCCTCCTCCCCCTCGTCCTCCTCCTCATCCTCCTCCTCCTCCTCCTAAACAGTGGAAAGCGTGCAGCAGCCACAGCGACTGCATCTGTGAAAAGCTCCATGAGGCGAAACCACAAAGACACATTGTAGAGTATGAGGAGAATAACACAAATATGTGAGGAAGCAAATGAAGAATAAAGGGTGAGAATGGATATAATTAAATGTCAACAACAATTTTTTCTGTTTTTTTTAATAATTATTTTTTTACTGTTTTGTTGTGACCCCAATTCTTTTTTGACTCACGCTTTTAGTGACGTATAATAACATTTATTTACATTTATTTACAAGAAACTAAGGCAGTATTTACGGTATCTACAGGTTGACAAACTGTATTTACATGTGATAATTGCAGTAAGCAAAAATATATTCTTTTAATTCTTTGCACTTTCAATGTGCATGTGGATCATTTGAAACGTTTTTGCGTTGTTTGTTTATTTATTTATTTATTTTTTAAACATTTTTTAAAACATTTTCTTAAATTCCCCGGAGAATAATTTATAAAACAAATATCTGTTATCAAGCAGATTTAAAAGTACAGAAGAGAACCAGGGCCACACATAAGAAAAAAACAATCAAGTATAAAGTCAGAACGTTGAACATACATTTTAATTAAATCAGAAAATCAATATTAAGAATAATGTCGAGATGCTGAGAATAAACTTGATATTTCACGATTAAAGTTGAACCTTTAAGATTACATATTAAACTACTAACATTGTGTGGATCAGCTGATGGAAACGTTCTTCATAATCAAGCTTTGTAACAAGGAAATTCTTTATCTTTGAGTGCATTGAAGCAGTGGATTTTTCTTTATGTGGATTAAGATGAATCATCAGATTAAGACTTCAGTCGTTTGTAAACTTGCAATCAGAAGGGAAAGTACCATTTAACATCCAGTTTCAATATGTCCAGTAAAGAGAGAGAGTCCCACCACTGTCACTTTCAAATCCAAATGGTAAAACTGTAGAGACATGTTATTCTGAGGCTGACCCTCCTGTGCTCCAGGTTGATTTGACCCTTTCTACTGTTTATAATCTAAAAACATAAACTCTACATCTACTCAGCTCGATGCATCATGGCTTTTCATTAAATCTGCCGCTGCCGTCTGTTTGCTCAAAGACACATGGTTCGGGTCAAATGGAAAATAACAGAGACCACAAGATGGAATGAGATTTTAAAATAAATTGTACTTTCATGCACCTCCAGTGAATCGCTGCCCTTCTTTGCTGTAGGTCACAACGATCCAGAACATCATCAAAGGTCTGTATGTTATTGTGTGTGTAAAAAAAAAAAAAAGGATTGTAACGTCATAAAGATCAAGCGATAAGATGAAAAGCAGTAGATCTTTGTCGTAAGTATCAAAGGACAAACTCGTGATTTGGAAATATGTTCGATTTTAAATATTGTTAATAAAATTTGTTTACAAGTCTATGCACAGTCCATGTTTTTATTAACTTTAATATCCCTCATTTTATTAATATATTACGTTTCGTAGCATGAGTTCTTGTTATGCATGTTTTCAATTGCACATGTCAATATAAGAGTGACCTTAATGATGTTTCTATGAACATGAATATTCTCTTTTCTCTCTTTTCTCTGTCCCTGTTAAATGAATTAACAAATAATTGTACACGATTTGATACAACTATGGAATCAAATATGTTTATGAACAAGTTAGAAAATGCTCTACAGGTGTAGTTCAGCTGATTTAGTGTAATATCCTGTTTTAACTTAGAGAACATACAACACAGGTACAACAAATCCATCTATCGTCTACATCACTGTGATTCATTTACATTTAATGGTTTCATCCGAGATCTGTTGACGCTCCAGATATGATCAGATATGTGAGAGGTTTCTTAGAAAGCTCCCAACAAAGTCACATTTGGATTATTAAGAATGATAAGAATGCTTTTCACTAAGACCCGTGATGCAACAACAAAAACATCTTTGTTGCCAGCTATGTTTTGAAAGACTAATAAAACAGAGGTCAGATGTGTGACTGACGATGTTTCCTGTTGGTAATGAGAATGAAGATGGAGGATTTTCTCAGAATTTGTGATTTTATCATTTGCCTGAAGAGAAAACCAGCTACAGCCGAGGTGAACTGTCCTTTATGGAGAGAGGATTTCATCAGACGTGGGGACATGGCCCCCTCTGGTGGAGACTCCCTCTGCTGCCCTGAGCTTTATGTCCTGTGATCATTAAACTGTGGATTGAAGGCCTCATGTTTTGTCAGTCATGTGAGACACTGGTGCCCAGAAGGTGACAAACACTTCAAAGTTCTCTTCTGACAAACAAATGCAAATAGCCCAGAATATTTCTTAGCCACAGGCAGAGTCTCCTTTTTGAGCTTCACTCGTTTTCACCTGGTGACGGCAAGAAAACACCGTTGAGCCCAAAATTCACTGCAAAACAGCAAATTAAAAAAACTTCGACTTTCATATAATCAACTCTTTTAATTAAACAAATCTGAAATCTCATTTTCAATCAGATCATACCTGGTGCCAGTGTTTAAACAGTATTTTGAAGTTTACTCATTTAACAACCTTACAACTTTACCTCCTGTTATATTAGGGGTAAGTATATAATACAGTATACTTCACATATTGTTCATTTGAGATGTTGATATAAAAATATGACAACATGGCTGATTATCTCTCTCCTCATCCTGATGTCCCTGTCTCTCTGTGGACCCAGAATTATCACGGTGGTTTTCCTCCCATAATGCCAGGAATAATAGTTTGCTTTATTTGTGGCCGTGTGTGTGCGTGTGTGTGTGTGTGTGTGTGTGTGTGTGTGTGTGTGTGTGTGTGTGTGTGTGTGTGTGTGTGTGAGTTAAATGCCTGTTTTCCGCTCAATTAACAAAATAAGAGCCTATAATGAGGTGATATGTTGCCTATTCATTTGAATGGTATCATCAGGCAAATAATACATTTTCATTAAGGCCCATAAGGACTTAAAAACTCCACTAAATGTGCACAAATGTCATTAGATGAAACTTATTTCTTCTTTGGCTGCAGTTTGCTTTGGGACTGATTTCCACCCACATCAAGTGAGCTTCACCCTGAGGTCATGCAGCATGTGACCGGCTCTACAGAGAGAGAGAGGGGGGGGGCACCGCAGAAATCCCTCAAGTATTTAACCCTGAGAATGGATCACATGGGCTCCACCACTTTGGCTATAATTTCGCTGCGACTGCCTGTATCCACCGTGTTCAAAGTGTGAACCCCCTGGTTGTGATGTCGCCTCTGGTAGTCCTTACCTTCATGTTGTGTTTTGCGCCCGGCTGTGCGCAGTTCCCTCGGCCGTGCGCCACCCGGGCAGCTTTACGCACCAAGGAGTGCTGCCCGCTGTGGGACGGGGACGGCTCGCCCTGCGGAGCCAGCTCGGGCCGGGGCTCCTGCGAGGACGTGGAGGTGTCGGAGCAGCCTGACGGGCCGCAGTACCCCTTCTCCGGGCTGGACGACAGAGAGAAGTGGCCCCTGGTGTTCTACAACCGGACGTGCCAGTGCGCAGGGGACTTCATGGGCTTCAGCTGCGCGGACTGTAAGTTTGGCTACTTTGGGGCGAGGTGCAATGAAAGAAGAGAGTCTCTCCGGAGGAACATTTTCCACTTGTCCAGGGCGGAGAGGGTCAAACTTGTGTCCTACCTGAACTTGGCCAAGCAGACTGTCAGCAGGGACTATGTTGTGGCCACCGGCACCTACATGGAGATGGAGAACGGCTCCAACCCGCTGTTCGCTGACGTGTCTGTGTACGATGTGTTCGTGTGGATGCATTACTACGTCTCCAGGGACGCGCTGCTAGGAGGCCCTGGCAACGTGTGGACAGATGTGGACTTCGCGCACTGGGCGCCTGCCTTCCTGCCCTGGCACCGGGTGTACCTGCTGCACTGGGAGCGTGAGATCAGGAAGCTGACCGGGGACACGAGCTTCTCCATCCCGTACTGGGACTGGAGGGACGCCCGGGGCTGCGAGGTGTGCACGGACGAGCTGATGGGGGACAGGAGCCCCCAGGACCCGAGTCTCCTCAGCCCAGGCTCCGTCTTCTCTTCATGGAGGGTAAACACACACACATGCAACCTAACATCTAACTTCTCTTTCTCCAGTGATATTTATTCATGATAACTTACATTACAGTTGAAATAAAATGAGAATAAATATGATATATTAGTAGTATAGATGCTGCAGACATTTATTAATTCTAACTTGTAAACATGCACCTTAATGGATATTCTATAGTTAAGTGTAATTCATCTAAATGTTCACTCATTCACAGACTGAATCTTTTCTCAAGTTAAAGATATTTGTTCATCACCATTATACAATAGTGTTACAGTTTTCTTTTTTCACTTTGATTAAGTTTTTTCATGAATAAATTGCCATTCAGTCAAAATATAACACATATAAATACAGTTTATGTATTACACAACTATACATACTCCATGGATATTATACAACTCAGTGTAATTAATATAAATGTCCACTCATTCACTGTGCAGGTAAAGACTAATGACACATGAATGAGTAAAAGAAATCACAAATTGTACTTTTGTGTAATCGTGAGGATGAATTGAAAGGACTTGATGAAGAAGAATTTGATCTCTTTCTATCTATCTGTCTGTCTATCTATCTATCTATCTATCTATTAACTATCTATCTATCTATCTATCTATCTATCTATCTATCTATCTGTCTATCTATCTCTATCTGTCTGTCTATCTATCTGTCTATTATCTGTCTATTATCTATCTATCTATCTATCTATCTATCTATCTATCTATCTATCTATCTATCTATCTATCTATCTATCTATCTATCTATCTATCTATCTATCTATCTATCTATCTATCTATCTATCTCTCTATCTATCTATCTATCTATCTATCTATCTATCTATCTATCTATCTATCTATCTATCTATCTATCTATCTATCTATCTATCTATCTATCTATCTATCTATCTATCTATCTATCTATCTATCTATCTATCTATCTATCTATCTATCTATCTATCTATCTATCTATCTATCTATCTATCTATCTATCTATCTATCTATCTATCTATCTATCTATCTATCTATCTATCTATCTATCTATCTATCTATCTATCTATCTGTCTATCTGTATGAAATACCTGTTGATCAATATGATATAATGATTTTATATTATTTAGTAAATACTCATTTCTAATTTCTTGTTATTTGTAAGTAATAATTTGTACCAACAATCTGTCTGACTGTTCACTTTCTCCCTGTCACCTTCATGCTGTGTTCTACATGTGTCTCCACCTGCAGGTCTTATGCTCCCAACCCCAGGTCTACAACGACAGGGGCGTGTTGTGCGATGCCAAGGATGAGGGCCCTTTGCGTCGTAACCATGGAAACCAGAACCGCACTTTGGTGGAACGGTTGCCGACTTCGGCGGAGGTGGAGTTCACTCTCAGCCTGAGCGACTATGACACCGGGGCCATGGACCGCGGCGCCAACATGAGCTTCAGGAACACGCTGGAAGGTCAGATATGAGTCTGAAGAGTCTCTGCTCTGCTGCTCCTCCATCTCATGGTCCGCCTGCAGTCCCTGCACTGTGCTGCTTATGTGTGTGTGTGTGTGTGTGTGTGTGTGTGTGTGTGTGTGTGTGTGTGTGTGTGTGTGTGTGTGTGTGTGTGTGTGTGTGTGTGTGTGTGTGTGTGTGTGTGTGTGCTCCTCTGTATGTTGTTAGTAACTCACATGACATTTGCCGTGTGTAGACGCAGATGAAGGGATACTCACCATTTTCCTTAAGGCTCAGAATCAATAGGTCTGAACATCATCTTTATCATAAGAAACCTCAGCAACACACCAACATGCTCCTGTTGTTTGGTTTATGTTCATATCCTGTGTAATATTAGTGATTTATGATGCATTCATCAATGATTTGAAGAATAAGTCAAAAATAGTAATTTACCATTGTTATATTCAGAGTGAGGTGAAATCAAGAGAACCAGAGTAGTATCCAGTATTTTTTGTCCTTGTTTCAGCAAGAAAACTAAGGTCAATATATTTATCTCACCTCTGATTGTGTTATTTGATCCATAAACAACAACAATGCAGCGAAGATAATCTAATATTGCCGTTGGACATAACCTCAGAGTTGTCCGCTAGAAAATCTGGAAAACAATACAAATTCTACCAAAAACAACGACATGTTGGACATACAGTATCTCGTTCACCAGATTATTCCTGTTTGGCTTCCATTCACTGAGACTCCCTGACTCCGTTGGCGAGGCCCTGTGGGACGCCCGCCTCCGCACTCTAACAACCTCTGGCCTGTGGCTGATATCTGTGTATTTTTTTATCCCAGAGCTGGAATTAAACTTGTACTCAAGATGGTAAATTATGTGCAAACTCTGTTATTGTAGGAAAGAAAAAAATTATAAATCAGCGAACTAAATAAAATGAACATCTACTTTTTATTGATAGTAGATTGTATATCAGGACTTAACTATCAGATTGGAACATTATAATATAGTCGACAGAAGAAAAGCTTTATGGAATCACTATAATACATAGTACACATAATTTCTACAGAAACAATCCTAATCTGTTTAAATTATTTAATTCCAAAATGCTGTTCATATCCACGTTGGTGTTTCCAAAGTAAAATATCCTGTTGTCAGTGGAAACCTGGGGGTGAGGACAACAGGGGGCTTTTGATTTTCTGAACACAACAAGCTGCCATCTTTGTCAGTGCTCATGAGACACGTCTCGTCCTGCAGGGTTCGGGGATCCTCAGACCGGGTTTGGAAACAGCCTTCATATGGGCATGCACGCCGCCGTCCACGTGTTCATGAACGGATCCATGTCGTCAGTGCAGGGCTCAGCCAATGACCCCATATTCCTGCTCCACCACGCTTTTGTTGACAGGTGAGAGACGGCACACGCAGAGAGATACACACACTCCATCCATGTGCATTTACAGAAACTGCTGTATCGGTTTTTCTTTTTCCATTCAAGCATTTATGAGCAGTGGCTCAGGAGGCACAGGCCGTCTCCTTCCCAGTACCCAGACTCCAATGCTCCCATCGGGCACAACAGTGAGTACCACATGGTGCCCTTCCTGCCCCTCCACAGAAACAGAGAATACTTCATTTCCAGCAAGGACCTCGGGTACGAATACTCCCACCTGCTGGACGCCAGTAAGTGGACATCTGAGGTTTTTCTATCTTTGTATTTGCGTCTAAGGAAAGGCTGTCTCTGGTTTCCATTATCAGTGTTAATTTATTTCTCATCGACCCACTGAATGTACTTAGCAAACTACTGTGGTACTTAGTGGAGCGTGTACTTCTGCCAAGGCTAAGCTGCACCAAATTTCACAGACTTGTAGATATCAGTTTCCTAAATGTGACGAATTCCTTTTATCATAAATTATCCCCTGGGAAAACAGTGAAAATGTTGAAAAACACCCTATCTCGCGACTTTAAAGACAGGGAATCCTGGATCTGCCCCCTGATCCGGTTCCGCATCTAAATTTGATTGGTTCTTTTGTGACCCATAACGTCCACTTCCACCAAGATTTGTCCATCCTGTGTTTTTTGTGTAATCTTGATCACAAACGAAAAAGATTCCAAATCTGCACCACATTGCACATCATCATAAAAATCTGTCCCCTAAAGATGCTTGATTTGTATTTTCAAGTTCCAGATGCTTAATCCAAGAGAAATCATGAAAAATGTTGAAAAATGCCCAGAAACAAACAAACAAACACACAACTAGAAAGAGAGAGAGAGAGAGAGAGAGAGAGAGAGAGAGAGAGAGAGAGAGAGCGCGCCTCCACCTCCACCAGTCACCTCATGAAACCCCATTTAAATTCACTCACTTTTTGCATCAATATCCATGATATATTCTGTGAGAAATCAAGGAAAATGTTGAAAAATCTCCCAACTTTAAAGAAAACGGGACAAAATAAATCCTGGATCGGCCTCTGATCCGTATCTACACCAAACGGATTAAAGGATTCTTCCTTATCCCGTTCTGCTTCCTTCCACCAAGTTTCGTGTGAAACTGTTCAGTAGTTTTTTGTGTAATCTTACTTATAAATAAACAAAGCAGGGGTGTAAACATAAACCCCTCAGCTGTGGTAAAAAGGCCTAAACTCCAGGTCTTTATCTGTGAAAGGATAATTTGGTTTGATATCATCTTTCTTTTATTCATAACTTGTGAGAGAACACTAACGTTTTCTCTCCTTCTCTGCGTCCTCTCATGTTTCTCTCTCTCTCCAGATCTGAGGCTGGCAGAATCCATGCGTCCGTTCCTGCAGGCGTTGCAGGACGTGTGGCCCTGGCTGCTGCTCGCAGGACTGTCGGGGGGGATTGTAGCGGTGGGCGTAGCTGCTGCCGTCTTCACTGTCAAACGCAGATTCGGAGGTTCAGCCTGGCTGCACGGGGGGAAGTGGAAAAACTTATTTGCTCTCCCAGAACGACAGCCACTTATCCGGGGTGATGATAGTGAGGACGGCCACTCTAACTACCAAACAACCATGTGACAGCCACAGCCAGGACCTGTACAGTGACACACACACACACATATGAGTTTTAATACCAAAGATCTTTGTCTCTTATACAGTATTTTCACAAAGTATTTTGACATTGTAACTCTGGTTTGAAAAGGTGCTTTAAATAAAGTTTATTATTGTTATTTGTAGTCGTACAACCTTCAAATTCAGTGATTTCAACTGTGTAGCATCAATGTAATTACTACTCAACTGTGGGATGTGACAAGGTACATATCCTTCATTAGTGTACTTGTACTAGATTTTTTATGGGATACCTGATCGCCTTGTTTTCTTTTTTAAGTACTCAATAACAGAGGAATTGGTCTCAGCCATAATGATGTATTTGGTTTGCAGTAATATGATACACTCGGCAAGTACTTTAATACTTTAAGTATCTTTATAACCAAGTACAAAAGTTAATGTGGTTCTTTAACTCAAATTAATTAAATAAGTTTACAGAAGCCTCAGGCGACTTATTATACATACGTAAATATAATCTACATATATTTTATATTTCTGTATCATTTGGTGTTTCTCTCTTGGTTAAATCTCCTTCCTCCTGTTTTACAAATACAAAGTGTGGAGAAGAAAAAGGAAAAGACAAAATACACTGACCATGAAATAAATAAAAATCTTAAGAAATCCAAAACTGAAATAAGCAAATACAGAACTATTACATATCTATAAATTCACTCGGATTTTGAATCAAACTGAATATTTACAATTTTGCAAAAATCAATATCTTTTATTTAATCTTTAAACATTTCACAACAAAAGGGACAATAACAATGTTTTTTAATTCATTTTCTTTCTTATGACATAGATGATTAAATTATCTAATTGTCCAGTTTCCACAGTCGAAGTCTAAACACCAGATCTCAGCTCAACACATAGAAATCTTTGCTTTTTAGACAGATGATGTACAACATCGTTTCTGTGACAGTTCAGTTTTTACCATTGTAAAAATATACAGTTTTGGTTTAGTCCATCTATTGTAAGCTCATACCATAGTTCTGTGGAAAGAAACGTATATTATATTTATGTGGCTGTTGATTTAACCACATTTTGAATAACACTTAAACAGATTCCTCTTTCTTGTTGAGATATTCTTTTGGAAAAAGCAAACAGTTGATATTGTCTATTAAGATGTCAAAGTGTGAGACAAACCCACAGCGTCAGGATGTACAGTACTTCACTATTTTACCTTAAAATCATGTATTAGTTAAAAAAAAAAGAAGCCCTGACATTTGTAAAAGTCATTACAGTCCCAGAAGTTTTGGTTCAAAACCTTCACTGGAAAGGTCACGTCTACGTTAATGCAAAAAAAGTGTTTCATTTCACCAGGTCCCAACAGTTTGAAAGAGTCGGTCGTTAATACAACTCGAACAAAGCTTGTAGTTCTCAGTTTATACAGTACAAGAAATACTCAGATTCAGGCCATCACACACATACATACATCACCCCAAGTTTAAAAGTTCCACTCTGAAGTTTATTTTTGGTAAGACAAATGGGTTCCTCAATAACTTCACCCTCACTTCGTGGTCTCATTCAGCCAAATTTATTTCATACATTCCGAGCCTTGACACATGCTGTCTATAGCAGAGCATTACTTCTTTTAAATAACACAGTACTTTGCTTCTAAATACTTTGTATTCAGTCGGCATTCTCCGATATTACAGTACATTCTCAAAACGGTGCCATGTTGGTTTGACCAGAAAATTAGGAAAAATCTAGCAGCGACCATTTGAAAGGAAATTTTGTACAAAATGTACATTAGATTTAATCATGTTAAAAGCAAATCTACATGTGAAAAAGGTGGATCATCTTATTTCTATGTTCATTTATTCAGAATAAACTCCATATTACACAAGAGGGCACATTTTAGAGATGGAGACTTTCCTACTCGGACGACATGGAGCAGCTTCATCATCACACACAGATAAATATCTAAGAAGACAGCATTTAGTCTGATGTGATTCTGGTGGACCAAACAACGCACCATTTTACACAAGTAATGAAACCAAAGAAAGGAATGAAACACATGACAACGTACAGATGGAATCCTCTTCTTCTCAAGGTTGTTGGAAGAGAAGAAAGTCACAAGTGGGATCCTTTGGGATAACGTGATGTCATCGGTCCATGTGACGAGACACAGGAAAGGGCTTTATGGGTATGAAATGGAAACATGGTCACACCGGACTCTTTGTGTTGATCAGTGCAGTAATCAAGTGAGTCATTGTCTGATTGTAGATCTATTAAAAGTCAGAGCGACCCCCTCTAATCATGCAGTCCTTAAGTGAAAAGAAAAGGCTGTAAAAATACTTGTAGATCTTTAGAATAAACGTAATGACGTCAAAAAAAATAAAGACAAAAATTGAGAAAAACTGGCAAAATCAAGGAAGGTGGCGTCTGAGCGTTATTAGCTGTAAATGTTGAGGGGAGACCGAAATCCCACGTCAGCGAAAGAGGCGACTCTATAAAGAGGTAAAGAAAGGACTGTGTGAGTTGTAAGTCCTCATCATTCGTCTTCGTCTTCGTCTTCACTGTCCTCTTCTGTCTTCTCTTCCACCTTGGGTGGCGGGACGGGGGGAGGGAGGTCCAGACGAGCCCATGACATGGCCTCGGACTTCCTCATGGCTATCTCGATCTTGGCCGCCATCATGTTCACTGTAGTTTTACTCACATCTATCACCTGCGAGGAAAAAAAGGAGGAGTGTGTAAAAAGAGAGAAACTGGTGGTTTAAGGCAGAAAAATAAAACGTCCATGAAAAAGCCCCAAAGCGACATAAAAAAAAAATCCTACTATCATACAAATCTAAACAATTAGAGGTTTCTCAGAATGTTTCCTTATCTTTCCATCCTAGGGGGTAGAAAAACAAACCAAACCAAATTGATGGTTTCTTACATTTACCAAATTAAGGGTGTGCACTTGTAGCCCATGGGAGATAACTAATCCAAACAAGGGAGCAAAGCAGAAAATTGTGTGAGAAACAACAGCAGCACAGTTCCCCCAGTACAAAGGGATCACAGATAAACTGGTCCGGCAAACAAGACTCAGTTAGGTTTTCAATTAGTCGTATATATTCAGCTCCTAATTAATTTTTCTGCTATAATTGCTGCCTTTTTTTAATCCTCACTCCAAAGGTCCCTGGTCTGTTAGCATATAAAATAACATGACTTTTATACTGGTTATTTAATAACGAACAATAATAACTAGTATATTATACTGCAGTAACTTAAAGCAACACTATGTCACTTTTACTGTGCAACAGCGCCCTCTGCAGCCACACAAGGTTATTAATTCTGTTGGGATTGGAGTCCGAGCAGTTTAATATCTCAATGTACTGACTGTGTAGTTCCAGTAACGGAACTGAAACACAGCTGAACGGTGGATATTACCCATGATCCCCGGCTTCCTGAACCAGAAGAGCTGCTGCTAAAACAAATCCACCAAACTCTTTAGGATTTAGAAAAGTTTCCTGCTGAATATTGAAGATAAACTCTGTTTTTTTAACATCTTCTCAGTCTTTTTACTGACCTACAGTTCAACATTACTCTGCAACTTGCTGGACCGGATTCTGACAATTGAAGCTGTCAGTCAGTTCCACACTTCTCACAGGAGATCGAACCGACTCACCAAAGTTACACAGAACGAGAGAAGGTGTCCGGGGGGGTAACCGGACTACATCTACTTTACTTACAAACTTTGTATTTCAGTCATGCATCTCGTTCAAATGCTGCCAGCACAGCTGTTGGGAGCAATTTGCAGTTCAGTGTCTTGCCCAAAGGAAAACTTTGACATAAAGACTGGATTGGCCCGGAATTAAACCACCGACCCTCTGATTAGTGGACAACCCGCTGTATCTCCTGGGCCACAGCCACCCAGTGAGATGAGGAGGAGGAAATAAAGCGGCACCATCCTCTATATTCAAAGTCAGTGAACCATCAAACTAATTTTGAAGCTGCTATTTTTAATGTAAAAAGTTTCATAGTGTTGCTTTAATTATTTACAGAGCCAGTATACATTTTTTTAAACAGCACATATAAAAGATAACAAGACTTTTACATGAGGTTGAAGATGATGCTGTACTTACCCCCCACAAGCTGAATTTCTGCGCAAATTCCTTTTCCCCTTCAAATATAACATGTATGTCGAGCTGAAGCAGAGAACAGAAATAAACCTCAGATTGAAATGAACAAAATGGAAAAAATAAGCAGTTTGGATATCCAGGGAAATTAGTTTCAGATATAAAATCCCTGAAATCCCTCACCGTGATGCTGTTTGCATCCACGTAGCTCAGCTCTGGGACGGCGTTCTTAGCGTAGATGGAGACGATGACCTGCGTCCCAGTCTGGTGCCAGTCAAACCGACACGGAACTACTTTCTTACCCTGCAGGGAGATTCCACACAGACTATACATAAAGTCAAAGTCTCCACCACCAAATCAGTTCCTTCACCGCACAAGTGTTTACCAGACTCCACTAGATGGAGTCACAGCCGCGGCTCTCTCATGCAGACTCACACACATCATCACGCCTACCTCGTCTTTTTTCCTCCATAGATGCGTTCCCTTGGTGCAGCCCTCCTGAGAGAGGAAGGTGTTGAAGTCAGAGGTTTTCCTCTTGCAGCAGCTCCAGTATTTCATCCTGGAGACATAGGAAGAGAAACAGTCGATAACTCGTCACTTGAGAGAAATGGTAAACAAGTGGAGCAGGAAGAGAAACAGGAAAATCCTCCTGTTGCCCTTCACGCTTCTTTTTTTTTTTTACAGTTTCCAGAGAATATCTACCATTTCATGTTGATACAGTGAAACACAGAGATGGAAGGTTCAGGGGTTGAATACTAAATAACTCCATTATATAAGAATAGATGACAAATACTAACCCTTCATGGAAGATAGGAAATCCAGAGTGGAAGAAACATGCGTCGGAATCACTCGCAGGTCCTTCAAAACTCTAAAGAGAACGACAAACAGATTCGGTTCAACAGACTGAAGGAGATTGTTTTTATTATCAAAAAACATTTGGGGATGAATTGAGAACAAACAGTAAAGTAGGTTCTCTTCTATGATTAGTTATTTGAACTGAAGTCTGAGATTATATTTCTCCAGAATTGTCATCTTTTTGCAGATGAATCGTAGCATGCAGGAGGATTCCTTAAAATCTATTGCCTTTTAAAGCCAGTGGCATATTTTAGAATATTATTGAATATTATGTAATGACAGACAAAAATTTGACAAAACACTAAATTCAAACTCTACCATAACCTCAAATGATTTTTCTACTAAAAGTGAGCAGCCCTTGAGAAACCATGTTATGGCTTTCAATCAAATCAGTCAAAGTACAATTATGGAAGTTGTTCAAGTCTCACTTAAAGCTTCTTATAAAACCCTGTCAATGTAAATTTCTCCCCTCACACTTTATGTTCTAATCTCGGGGGGGGTTCTGCTCTGACAGGTCAGATTAGCTGGAGCAAAAAAAGTTTGGTTTAAATCCGTCTCAGCACAAACGAGGAGGTTAAGTGGTGGTTGAGCTTTTTGGGGAGTTAAATTCTAGTTTGAGCACTAGGTTGGAGTAACGTTATTTTTATTTAACTGCAACTATAAATATTTTGAAGATTTCTTCCAATACAGTCAAGGTTGGAAGTATTTGGATGGTAAAATTGTTTGGGTTCTTCAGGTTCTGAGCTTCAGCATATTCAATTGGTTACTTAGTTTATTGTCCTGAAACGTTGTACAATCACATTCAACCCCACAAACAACAGAGCAACACCCGGTTCACATCACTGAGCAGCAACAATACCAAACAAGGACATCTCAATAACATTAAACTTCCACCGATAGTAAAAAGGCACCGAGACAACAGCTGGCGAACAGCGGGACCATGATGTCTTATTATGTGTCGCTGTGGCTGCAGGTATTTGCCATTTGCCGAAGCCTGTTGCCTCTTATCGACCTGTATCTGTGTCCTGAGGGGCATTGTGGGAAAGTGGCAGTTGAGTGGGTGAGTGATGTCCTGTGTTACCGAGGCAGGGAAGCAAGTGACGGCCTCAGAGTTCGGCTCTGAGAGGTCAGGTGTGGGACGACCTGTTATCTCTGCATCAGTGTGGTTACGCATGTTTATTTAGTTTTGTCTGTGACAGTGAGCATGTTAAAGAAACATGTAGAGCAGAAGGTTAAATGATGGGAGTTAACACAGTCCTTTAAATTTCCGAATGACTAGGGTGTGATTTGGACATTCAATATTAATAAACTTTTAAACAGGGGACCAGCTCTCTGTAGCAGCGGAGGCTGGGACTCATCAGTGTAAATGATGTTGTCCATCAGTGCGTTCACAGCAGAAATGACAACTAATTCTCCAGTTCAGGGTTCTACCTCCTGAGTCAAGCATCGCTGAACTTTGAATAAACAACTCTTTGTGCGGCAGCGGTGGCTTCAGGGTTGAGTGGACCAGTAGTAAGTCTACTTTAACAATTTCAGAATGAAAAGCTGCAACCAGCATCACCACAGGATGAGCAAACAGTCCATTACTAACAGGAAGGTTTAGAACAGGCACTGACCTAGAGAAAATAATTTCGGAAAATCGGATACTACCAAGTGCAAAGTCTCTAATTTGAGTAGGTTTAAGCCAGAATTGAAAGAACTGTACGGGAAATGCACATAACGCCCTAAACCTTAATACTAGTAATTTGGTTCAGTAGTGTAAACATTAAGCTGTTGTGGTTGAAGCCCTCAAAAGTACAGGATTTTTACACATTTCAACACCACAAGAATTTATTCCACAAGGTTTTTCACGTGATGCAGAGACACTTTCACCTACTTTGGTACAGCCTCCATTTTTACAACACGTTCCGATCTTGATCTCGTCGCTGTCTTCCTCTATAAAGACAGAGACACAAGAGCTGACTTTCAAAGAGCATCAAACAAGTACTGCATTCACAAATATGACACATCGTCCCGTCCCTGTCAGCTGTCAAATTCCCTGTGGCCGTCCATTAACTTCCGCTGTCAACACGACCTTCCCGGCTACTATAACAAGAAGTGAAAACCTGTGATGAAGAGGAAAAACAGAAAGACGGACGAGTAAAGAAGAGACGAGAGTGGATGAAGTTCGGTTCTTCACCTTTCTCCTCTGCTGTGTTTTCAGTCAGCTTCAGTTTCTCCAGCGCCTGCTTCAGAGAAGTAGAGACTTTATGCTGCAATCTCACCAACGGCTCGTCACCACTGCAACAGAAGAGATAGAAGATGTTTTTGTAACTAAGAACAATTTGGAAGCGTATTTGGATTTTTAATTTAAGTAAGGAACACATTATTGGCAAATATCATTTAAAAATTAGCACTCTGGTATGAAGCCAGCCAAAGACCGATACACCACATGAAAGGAGTTTCACTTTTCAGAAGTTATCACTTCATCAGTCACTTCACCAGTCCACTTCCTTTTGAACTCTGGTGGGATGTACCCTGGGTAAAAGACGAGAACGCCTCTGTATATGTTTGATGATTTCAGGCTGATTTCATGCCTCTGAAACTGTACCTATCCTTTTATGCATTTGATACTGAACCAGAATAATTCAGAGCAGGATGTAGTCTTTGGAGCCATATACTATATTATTATTTCCGTATTAAACGGAAAGCCCTGTATTGAGCGGAGAAAAACTTGCTCGTCTAATCGTGTTTATCTATTTTTTCTCAAAATGCCAATAAAAAGTTTTGACATGATCAAATAAACTTTTAGTGAAGGCTACATCATGTCTGCTTTAATGTGGGGAAACTGCACCATTAATAGGAGCTGAGGGTATTCCTATAGTATCGATTAAAAAATAAAAAATACAACGTTTGAAGCGAACCTCGGTCTGCGAATCGCCTCCTGAGGTATTGGTGCGGAAATGATGTACTCGTTAAACTTTGTTTTTTGGTCGTCTGTTTCTTTCCCTTCTCCCGATGACGTCACATCTGGTTTCACCGGCTCAGGAGGCTTCTCTTTGTTATGGGGACCTTTGGTGCAGCCCTGCGAGGAGAGGGTGATTGTGTTGGACAATGAAGGCTCAGCCAAATACGGCCACAGCTATAAGGCGGCAGTCAATGCTTCATGAAAACAATAGACAATGAGACATCGGAGTATGGATTAGAACATGGACATGGACTCACAACAATGCTGAGGAAGTCAGAGAAGTCCGTGGTTCTTCTCTTGCAGCACGACCATCCCTGGAGGAAGTTAAGGAGACATTAACTTTAACCAGGAAACAGGACACGAGCTGACTGTGCATTTTCAGCCATTTTACCTTCAATGCATCATGGAACACAGGGACTCCCGGGTGATAGGTGCAGCCATCTGTGAAAAGAAAACAACGCTGATTAATTAAGAAGAAAAGTATGTGACAATATTGCAAATGGTGTAACAAAAGCAGCATTGAATAACATTAACATGTTTACAGGCTTTTAGCTTTACTGGCATACTTTATAATTAAATCTACGTTCATAAATAATTAAAACTTTCAGCTTTCACAAGAAGGATTTCAGCCTAAACTGCTCAGCTTGGAAAAATGCCTTTTTTATAATAGAAAACGCTGAGTTAAGTTGTCAAAGGTTTTGAATGTTGCACGACATCTAGAGAGTCAACAACTGCAAACAATCGAGTCACTTTCAGCTGTTTTAATGGGACCATGCTTTTCTAGGTAAAGAGCATGTCAGTGATGTCAGTGATGTGGTGCATCTGTCAGTGGTCAGCGGAGTCTGACGCTGCCTTCACAGGTCAAAGTGACGTGAACCTCACAGAGAAGCATTGAACAAAGTAAAATTAACTAACTATAGATGCTGGTTATCGCAGCAGCATTTCACGTCTTTATGGGGGTCACACATGCCACTAACAATATTTATCATAAAGTACTCAGGTGGTAAATAATGACTTTAAGGGTAGGACTAAAATGCTGATATTAATCAATGCAAAGTAAGTACAGAAGGTAGATCGCCAAAAATACATTTCAGTAGAGGTCTACTACAGGCCTGGCAAATCAAAACATAGAGTATAATATAAAAGATGAAAAGGAAATAAGATTTTATAGATAATGTTCATTCTTCATGTAAAAATAAACCATAATTGTCACTTCCTTTTACATAAAACGCATCAAACTATTTGCATTTGTCCCTGTAAAGAGCAGATTTAAGATATTTTAGAACAATAAGAAATGATGACAATCCATTAGTTTAGTTTTGCTTTAAACGAAAAGGACAGCATTATTTTTTTGAATGTCAATTTTAGGGAACAGCCCTGAAAAGCGAATCAGAGTGGAATGAATAAAGAAATTCAGTCGGGCGACACTATAAATGAAGCATTTTCCTCCTTACAGTGCAGCCGGAGCTGTGGCCATTCCATGCTAATGTGAGAGATACACATCTTAGATAGAAAGGTAATGATAATATACTCCAGTGTTATGAAAAGAGGCATCCTATTAAAATGGAAATTGGACTTGACTCCTGCACGGACTATCTGGCACCGCACAATGTCGTATTACCTGAAGACAGAGAGGACGTTTCTAACAAATGAAAATAAGTGACTCGCTGGGGTTTTGTCGAAGGAGCTGAAGACAATGTCCCTGCCTTCAAATTCAGATTGTGTTTAGATTAGTGGCTTCGTATCAACAAGCGTCTAATAAACAAAATTTATCTTAAGTAAGAAAACTCAAGATGAAGAAGTGATGGATGAAACCGGATGAAAGTTTCTTTCCATGTGGTTTTGTTGGGGTCGTAAACCTCTGAATTATTTATTTATTTGTAGAGAACAATAATCTTTAAATTATACATCAACAGTAAAATGTGTGGGGAAATAATAAGATCATTTTCATATAATAAAACACATAATAACATGGTGATAGATAGTGTTTGCCATACAAATTGTGCTATAAACAGGAACTCAATCATGGTCTCTTCTGCACTTCTGGAGGACGCGTATGTCAAACAAGCTTTTGATGATGAATAGTGTTTAAATTGTCTGTTACATAACATGAAGTGCTTTGCCATTGTCTTGAAGAGGAATAACTCAACTAAATAATAAATAATGTAAGTAATAAAATAAAGAAACATTCCAGATAAATCAGGATTGATTCCTAAATGTAGCAGGTGATTATGAGTATCGTCTCTGCAACTGCAGGGAATGAGGCTTCAAGATATACTCTGGCTTTCCTCAGGCCATTGTGGTAGTAAAGAAAAGGATTAGCTCATAAATATTTACATTGTGTTTCCTCATGAATTTGTGCTCCTGGGTCTGAAATGTTCACTATTCTTTGTTTGCTGAAGGGCAGACGTGCCATAAACATGAGGTTGGTAATAACAAACCCACTAAACCTACTCAGGGCTGTTAAAATGTCCTTATAACAAATATAAAATCCTTTTCCAATTCTATAAAACAGTGGTTATTGGACACTTAAACATGTCATCATCTAGAGTAGTCGGAAAAAACTGTTTTATTATTTGTTTTCAATTTTTGTGCATATGTGGGTTTGGCTCTAACCTTTATGTCCTTTTGCTGGATTGTCTTTATATACTTATTTGTACTTTTGTGTTGTCCATGTGTCATTATCCTTGTTTACTTAAGTCATTGGTTTTAATAAATCATTTAGGTGTGAGCAAATCTGCCACATTTACATGTTGGACCCAGACAAACATGTTATTAAATGTGCGTTGTCCCTTGTAAATGAATAAAGAAACATGAACATGGACTGTGAGCATGTTGTGGTGTATTGGGAGGCAGTAGTGATCCTAACATCTGTATCCAGATGTTAGGATCACTTCAGTTGTGATTCATGACTCGTGTCTGTGTCCTAGGAAATTTAAACTTGCAGGACAACTTGGTGTGAGGGTGGATTGTGATCTTTTCAAACACATCTAAATGCTGCTGACACATCTGCTACTTTAATGATTTAAAGTGAAAGTTTAATGAACATTTTAACAGCTTTACATCCAGTTCATTGGAGGAACAAGGTGGCTGTTGCTTAACGAGATGAGTGTAACTGTGTTAGACATGTGTAACAGCACAGTTGTGATTATGGAATAACACTGAGGATTGTGTTGTGTGTAATCTACGTGCAATAAGAGTAAATACACGTAATACACCGTTGACTGTAACTTGTAACAGTGCTAACGGCTCAGTGAAGTTTGAGCCCGCTGCTAATCACAGTAGCTTAACATAATACTAGCATCGCGGTAAACAGCCGGCTCCACGTGTCGTTACCTAACTGAGTCACTGTCTTTATCTCTATGGATGAATGGAGTTTACAGCCCCAACACCAGGTCAGCTACGCGGGCCCAACGAGCCCGGCCGCCGGCTACACAAACTTCCAGAGGAACCGGGGTTAGCATGCTAGCATCCTGGAGCTAACTGACACTCTACTCACCCTCCGGGTTGTTCTCTGGGTCAAACCTCTGTCCGCATCCCTTATTATAACACAACACAGACATGGCGACCCCCCCAGTGGAACTAGTTACACTGGTCACCGGGCGTTGAAGTAACCAGTGACGGGCTCGTGTGAGCGTGTGCGAGCCGCCGTCCGAAGCGCAAACTAGCTGTGCATCGCCCCGGTCTCACTTCCGGGTTGTGCTCGGCTGCGCTCGGCAAACATCGGCGCTCGCTCGCCCGACCCGCCTCCTCCACCTCCTCCTCCTCCTCCGCCTCCTCCTCCATCCCGAGCCCCGCGCGCGGCCCCGCACCGGCCACAGCTGATGCGGAGCGCCTCCAAAAAAAAACTTGCGTGAAGCGACACGTGCGTTTGAACCACCTTTTCATCCCGGACTCGAACCTCTCCAGGACAGCTGACTGTTTTGAAGACAGTTTGGTGTGAAACTCCTGCAGATGAAGCCCCCCCCCCTCTACAACCCGGGTTACTGTGGTCAGGTGCACGGGAACTGGGGCAATAGCTGCTGTGTAGTTTATTTTATTTATTTATTTTATTTTACAGAGGATGGCTGCAGCCTGGTAGACAACGGATTTGTGCACATGCATTTGTTTAATTCCCATTTCGTGCATCAGCAACGATTTCTGCACCAGTTTTTTTTTTTTTGTGTGTGCAGAATTGTCTGTGGGAGACGGGATGGGGAAGGATTTACTTCCACTACAGCTGTTTCGTCTGAAGGTAGGAGACCCAGTGCGATGTGTGAGAGAAGTCTGAGTACAGGAGAGTTGATGCAGCTGCAGACTGAAAACTCGTGGATTTTGCACGGAGCTCCACTGGTTCTGCATCAACACAGGAGGCAATGAATGCAGCCTAAATATCTCCTGTCTTTCTGAAAAGCCTATTTGGTGTTGATTATAATCTATATGCATGTTCATATTTGCAGCATAAATAGGCTTAAATGTTCATCATCACTTATTCTATTCTATTTTTTGTCGAGATCAAAACATTGCTTCAGTATAAGGTGAAGCATAAAACACATTTTAGTTTTTCCCATTTCTATCTGGTTTTCAATTTGCATTTGAATTTACTTGATTGCAACTTTTCCAGGCTGTTTCCAAAAGTGATTTGTGCAACCGATCCCTCAGAGCGTGCTATCTTCTGTTCCAGTTACATATTCCTCTTGTGAAAATGTCCCAACCCCGGTCACTGGCTAAAGAATAACAAAGTCCTGTGTGTCTTTTAGCCGAGTCTTTGTGACAGTGGCAGTGATTGTTCCCGATCGCTGTTATTCTGTGTGGTGACACGATATGTTTCACTGCAGCTGTGTAAGTGCACTGTGCCTTAGATGTGCTTGTTTAAAGACATGTCAGTCTGTGCTACAGAGCCTTTCGGGTGCAGTGTTCAGTGCCTGAGTGCAACCAGCCTGCGCTCAACATTGAATATGCTATCATATCCCCTTAGTGATCAGACGTGCCCCTGAAATGTCTCAGCAACTTTTGTCTCACGCTTCTCTATCAAATTTTCAGCATGCACAGAACGTGTCTCTAACAACTCACCAACTGAAGCCGGATCTGTCTTTCTTTGGTTTTCTTTCCAAATATAGGGTGACTGGGTGATGGAATAGTGATGAAGGCTAATCGGTGGGGAGAAATGCTTCCTCTACCCGGCTTCTCTCTTCTTTTCCATTTTATTTTATTCTTCCTCCTCCTCTTCCTCCTCTGTTTCCCCTCAACCCGTGCCCAGTTCCTGTCCGAACCCCGGGCAGGACAAGGCCTGCTGCTCTTCACCCAGCCGGCCTATAACGCCTCCATCTTCGAGAACTGTGCCACCCGAACCTATACCAGAAGTGAGGTCAAAGTGGGCATTTTTCTTGCTCCGCCTCGGTCTTTAGACATTAAATATTCTGTTGCGTCTGGAGACAACGAGGGAATCTTTCAGGCTGAGGAGTTTATAATGGGAGATTTTTGTTTCCTCCGTGTTCGCACTAACGGAGGCAGTGGTGCAACATTGAATCGGGAAGTACAAGACAATTACACACTGACAGTTAAGGCATCTGCTCAAGGAGGCCTAGAGGCCTTAGCCACTATTTATATCAAGGTCTTGGATACCAATGACCTCCGACCTCTCTTCTCCCCAACCTCTTATTCATTTGTTGTCCCTGAGACTGCCCCTCTGGGTGCCAGCATCGGACGTGTAACGGCCACAGACGCCGATGTGGGCTCCAACGGGGAGTTCTACTACTTCTTCAGGAACAAAGTTGAACTCTTTGCTGTTCATCCGACCAGTGGGGTCATCACCCTGACAGGTCAGCCCCGGGTGGACAAAGAAGAACGATTTGAGCTGGAGGTGCAGGTTGTGGACAGAGGGATGAAACTCTATGGGAACAATGGTATCAGCAGCACTGCTCGGCTGATCCTAGTTGTACAGAGGGTTAATGAATTTAATCCTGTTCTCAGTGCAGTTGCTGTTGTTCCATCATGGACGGACAAGGACCCTGTCTATGCCGTAGTGACTGTGGAAGATAAAGACGAGGGGGTATCTGGAGCAATTGAGTGGGTTTCCATCATTGAGGGTGACCCCCTTGAACAGTTTGTAGTTGATAGATCGCCTGGTGGGAATGAGTATAGGGTGAGAACATCAGAAATCATTGACTGGGACACATTCCCGTATGGCTGCAACATAACATTCCAGGCTAAAGACAGGGGTATACCGCCAAAGTTTTCTAATACCCAAGTTGTTCAGCTGTTGGTAACAAAGCCAGACCCAGTTCTAGCGAATTTCGAGAAAGATGTTTATGTAGTCAAGCTGAGTGAAGTAGCTCCCCCAGGCACTATTGTGGAGATGGTGAAAATCTCCCCAGCTTCTCTGAGTGTCAATTACAGCTTCAGCGGCCTCTCAGATCCAACGTACTTTGATATGAACCCTCTGACTGGAGTTATTATGACCACAAGGCATTTGACGAGAATGTCGCAGGATTACATGGAGATGGATGTAGTTGATACTATCAGTCAGAGGCGAGCAAGGGTCAAAATCACCATTGAGGATGCAAATGACAACTCCCCGGTGTTCAATAGGCCGTTTTATGATGTTGCAATCAACGAGAGTTTACCTGTAGGCACCGTAGTTCTTGTAGTGTCTGCGTCGGATTATGATAAAGGAGAGAATGGGTTTGTAACCCATACAATCAGTGGCCAACAGTCACTTCCATTTGTTATAGACCAAGACTCAGGTCAGGTCAGGATCACAAGAGACCTGGACTTTGAGTCATCAGATGATATCTATATTTTTGCAGTGCGGGCATCTGACTGGGGTTCACCCTACAGACGGGAGAGTGAAGTAAATGTTACCATTCGTCTGATAAATATCAATGACAACCAGCCTCTTTTTGAGATGGTTTCCTGCAGGGGGATGATAAGCCGTGATTTCCCTGTCAGTGAGACTATTGTCACCTTGTCAGCTGTAGACATGGACGAGCTAGGAATGGTGAAGTATAAAATACTGTCTGGGAACGAGTTACAGTATTTTGATTTAAATACAGACTCCGGAGCTTTGTCACTGAAAAGGTCATTAGAAGTCGATCATTTAAAAAATGGGATATTCAACCTTAAATTGGTTGCAACAGATGGAGAATTGTTCTCCGATCCTACATTTGTAAATGTATCTGTGGTGAGGGGCAGGATGCCAGCCAGGGGGTTCAACTGCAGAGAGACCAGGGTAGCTCAGCTGTTGGCAGAAAAAATGCTGTCCAAAGCGTCTGCCATGGCGAGACCAAGACCTGACGTCATAAATACAGACCTTTCCTTTATGAACAAACAGGCTCCACAGTTTGAGGCCTTGCCCACGAGTATCCTAGTGAGAGAAGACCTCGCCTCTGGCGCCAGCGTGTTTCAGGTGCGAGCACGAGATGGTGACACAGGCTTCAATGGCCGTGTCCTCTTTTCCATATCTGATGGTAACAAAGAAAACTGCTTCAATATCAACATGGACACTGGGTTGATAACTGTGTTGCAGCCACTTGATCGTGAGCGAATGGATCGTTACTTCCTGAACATCACCATCTACGACCAGGGCATCCCTCAGATGTCCAGCTGGAGACTGCTCACCGTGATCATCGAGGATGCAAATGACAACGACCCCCAGTTTTATCAGGACAGCTTCTCGGCTCTTGTGTCTGAAAACACTGCCGTCGGCGTGCAAGTTATTACTGTCACTGCGTTTGACAGAGACACTGGTCAAAATGGACAGCTCTCCTACGTGATGCTGACCTCGGTCCCTCAGTTCGGAATCGACAGTGAAACCGGAAGTGTATTTGTGGCGAGCTACTTGGACAGAGAAGCAGTTCCAATGTTCATTTTGAAGATTGAAGTGAGAGACAAGGCTGAGAGAGGCACTCGACGGTCGTCAGTGACAACTCTTAGTGTAATACTGGAGGACGTCAATGATTGCGCTCCAGCTTTCATCCCCAGCAGCTACACTGCTCGAGTACTAGAGGACCTCCCACCAGGGGCAGTGATTACCTGGGTGCAGGCTCAGGATCCAGACATGGGCCCCAGTGGACAGGTCCGATACTCCTTGATTAATGACTTCAATGGCACTTTTGAGGTAGGTCCCCATTTATATGGACTTTACTACCATGTATGCTGATCCCCTTTTAAATGCCAGAGTGTGATCCAGGTGCCTGTGACACTTTGTACAGATCAATCTCGTTAGTGGGATCCTGAGGATTTCCAAGGAGCTGGACTTTGAGAAACAACAGTTTTTCAATTTGACAGTTCTCGCTGAGGACAGGGGCATACCAAGCCTCAGAAGTCAGACATTTGTGGAGGTGGAGGTGGGTAGCACACACACACACACACACACACACACACACACACACACACACACACACACACACACACACACACACACACACACACACACACACATTGGTCGTATTAGAACATTAGCTTTCAATTCTTGATTCAATTAAATTTAATTAAATTCAGTTCAATTGACATCTGCTGAAGCAACCATTTAGGATACATTAGCAAGTATAAATTAATAGTTAATTTGCAAAAATAATAACTTGTAAGGAAATCATGTCGCTAGTAGCTGCATGCCATTCTTTAAAAAAATAATAATCTTGAAGTGAACCTCTACATGTCTCCAGGTGGTGGATGTCAATGAGAATCTGTACGCACCCTACTTCCTCGACTTTGCCGTGCGAGGCTCGATAAAGGAGAACTCTCGTGCAGGCACCAGTGTCCTGACAGTCAGCGCTAAGGACGACGACAGGGGACGCGATGGCGTATTGAGGTACTCCGTCAGAGGAGGCAGCGGACTCGGCACTTTCACCATTGACGAAGACACAGGTGTGACACAAGATCCATTTTGAAGCCTATTTATGTAAAGTGAAAATCCAATTATGTGTAGTGCCATGATTGGAATTTCAACATGAGTGTTTTACTAATCATTGCATATTGCATGAAATCAAATTTCTTGGCAGTCGGTGAGGACATTCACTCGTGTGTGGTTTTTCCTCAGATCTCTGTTTATATTTTATTTGTGCCACTGTGCCAGAATGATTTGCAAGTTAGACAGCATCACCAGTTGCATGGTTGCTTTTGAGTGAATGTGCATAAGATGGAGAGAGTTGAAGCGAGTGTGAGGTACAGTCAAAGTCAGTGTGTTGATGTGGCCTCACGTGGGATCTGTGTACAGGGAGATCATTACTGTAATGAGGGCAGCATGGCCGCTCAGTACAGCCGATGTAGTGCTGTGTGGATAACATTGATCAAGGCTCTCCTACAGCGGCGCCGTCCCTTCCAAGCGTAGTGAAATCACTTATTTAAGGAAGCCTGACCCAAAAAGACTCGTAGTTGTGTCCAACTGTCCTACAGTGTCGAGCCAAGGCTAAAAACAGGGTGAGCCAAACAAAAAGCCGCTACTCACTCACCCGGGGATAAAATTAATCAAATAGCCAGTATGAAAATAGGACAGTACATATTCATCTCCATTCTGGCTCATGTTCAGAACGAAAGGGCCAATATATATATATATGTATATCATGCCATATAGTAATATGACTAGCTGGATAAGATCTTGGCATATTCTATATTTTCATTTCCAGCAGAGAAATGGGACTCTTGTGAGCACAGGGATATTGGCTTGAATCTGAGACCTCTCCAATTGACAGCTTTGCAAATAGCAAGACAGCAAAGTGTGCATATTTTAAATTTCCATGGGAACAGAGGAAGGTGTAACTGAGAGCTCCGACTTTCCCATCAAGGCTCAGCGAGTCTCTGTCTCCACCCATGGTGCCGAAGCCTTTAAGGCTAATCTCTGTCTGTGTGTCGCTCTTCATGGCGCTGAAGCAGTCAAACCTAAAGCTCACTCCATCACTCTGTCACTCACTCTAGTCTCTCTGCCTCCCTGCATGATACTGCAGGGTACTCCTTAGGGAGTTCCACTGTAGTACTGTATTGCATATAAGGAAAGCTGAGAACTGTGTGAATTTTGAAGGCATAAACTGTATATAAAAGTCTATATTTTACTGCTCTAGTGCAACTATTCTGCCTGTTAACAGTCTATACTGAAATTTAACCAGATACTGTAGATCCCAACTATGCAATAAGGGCTTTTAAATCAGTCATGTTAATAATATTTTGAGAATTGTATTTACGCATCCTCCTCATTACCCCCCTAATGCATCTTCACTCCTTTTTATTAATCAGTAACAAAGAAATATTGTTTTAAAGACAACTTGATTTTCTTATATATACTTTAAAAGTTTTTTCTTTATCACTAACCGCTGCTTACAAGAAGGGGCAGCTTTTCCACCAAACACTATAATTTAACAGTTAACATTGCTTTTAAATATTTGGCAAAGTCAAATTTGTTGCATGAATAAAACAATTGTTTTTATAAAACTTCCACTAGGCGAGAGACTTGTTAGCATTAGTAAAGTTGTTGACACTTTTGATATTGCACCTTGAGAAAAGTGGAAAAATTGTATTCAGACCTAAGATTTTATGCATAGAGCATTAATCTATGGTGGAGCAACGAGTAAAATCAATTGTCAATTTTAGCAATGAAGTGATCAGTGGACTAAGAGTTGTCATTTCCTCCCTATCATAAAGTTTGACTTTATATTAGGGAGGAAATGACAGCACTCCTCTCTCTCACCTCTCGTCACACTGGTCCCTACTGTACATGACTCGCACTGGAGGCCTGTATTGACCTTTAACTAGGCTAATTAGTATTGACAGTATAGAAAGCGAGAGTGGAACAGATGGACGGACAGAGAGAAGGTCTCTTTCCCTCACTCTCTCTGCATCTCTGTCTCTTCGTAGATATAACTGTGTACGTGAAATAAACTAGACAACATTCTCCTTAAGTTCAATCAAGCTGCCCCAAGCTGCACACACTCATAGATATCAATTCTTTATATGGGCCTGATTGTATCCCTGAATTATTTCCTGGGTAATTGTTGACAATGAAACCCCCGATCTGGGTCCACACCACAATGTAATGGGCTCTTCCCTGACCCATACTGTGTCCTTCCATCAAGTTTCGTGCTAATCGGTCCAGTAGTTTCTGAGTAATTTTGCTTAGAAACCAACCAACCAACCAACAAACAGCAGACAGGGGTGAAAACATAACCTCCTTAGCAGTGATCACTATGTTCTGTGTAAATACTCACTCATTGACTAGAAATGTGTGTACTACATAAATAGTATTACATAGTATTCTGTGATAGTTCTTTGCCCGCTTTTATTCGCTTTAGTATTTTAACCTCGGTAAGGAGCATCACAGCCAGAGAGAAAGTTTATAGAGTGCAGATTTTCCAGGGGAAATCAGAGTGCTTGTTAGAGCAGAAAGTGAAGGGAGGGGAGTGGAAGTGAAGCGAAGAGTGGAAGGAAGAGGATGCAGAGGAGTCTGGGGTAGATAAAAAAGTGTCAGAAGGAAACACTGCTTTCTTCCTCGCAGACATCTTTAGATTTTTTTTATTGTAAAGTTCCAGCTTTTGTTATTTTCTTTTTACTAGTATAACAAGCAAATGAGAAGTCTCTGACCAGTGCCCGTTTGGTATTTTGAGAAATACTCAAAGCCCGTGCCAAGTATTCCCCTCTTCGAGAGTTTCACTTCTTCGTGTAGCGTAGAAGTAAGTGTTGTCAGGCGTGGACGGAGCCGCACCGCTGTCCTCCCACCACGCATTGGGCCCCCCTGTTGAGTCGCTTTGTTCTCGCTGCTTGTCAATCCGTGGCTTTTAGTGCCAAGAAAAATAATATGTGAAGAGAGAGTGGAACAGATGGAGAAACGGGACAGAGAGAACGAGAGAGCTGCACGAGAGAGAACTTATGCCTCTGCGTCCCCTGTAGTTTGTAAATTGGCTCTATAATGCATCGTGTCATTTGTGAATTCCACCCCTTTTCCCACATTTGATATTAAGATGTTTAAGACGCGACACTCCCGTGTGGGTGGAGAGCACAGGGGCTATCTATCAGAAAAGAACGAGGATCTCTGCCGGCTCAAACCCTCAGAACTCCCGCACTTTGAACACAGATTGGTATTCTTGTCATTGGTGAGGGGGGGTAAAGCAAGCCCTGCAATTTCTCATTGAGCAGCTGTCAGAAGCCCCTGCTCCTCGATTAGTGGGTTTGCAAGCTCCAGGATTTGTCACACTCGGGATGGAGCATTCTTTAAGTTACACAGCAACACACATTTAAAAGTAATCTATTCCAGATTTGCTAAAAAGAAATTAGCAGGCTACAAAGATGCAGAGAGTGTTTTCCCATCAATCACGTGATTGATTATTTGGCGGCTTTAATGAGGCAACGGGACCCTAAAACCTTTTTTTTCCTCAAGAATGGAGAAGTTAAATAGACACGACAGATGAACGTAAACCTAAGCGTACTGCGAACTTCTAGATTAGAAAATATGCCGTGACCACTCCATTTTTTTCCGTGTCTTTGAAGTGTGTTATTTGTGGTGAGAATGGATGCTGTCGAGTCAGATTTATATTGAATTCACTGAATGGTGCCTGTCGGTCTTAAAGTTCAAAGAGCTTTTGAAACAGCCAGCTCTGGTTTCCTCGTCTCTCTGTGTCGACTTATCTGACGGAGATGAGATGTGCTTTGAAAAGGACATGGTCAAGGACGACAGAGCAGGGATGTGTTTTTTTTTTTTGCAAACACTCTTGCTTTGCTCCCTGCACGCCCTCGGGAAGCTACTTACTCATAATCTGACATATACACACGCTGTCTGGTGATAAGGAAACACCTTCGCCATGCAGCTGAGGAAGTCGCAACAAGACGGCGTTAAGTGTGGGAAATGGCCAGACGGTCACACCTCCCGCCGCTGATTTGTATGCGTGCAGGACTATCGCTTGAGCATGTGGGGCTTCTGGCTAAGTGGAAGTTATGGAGGAGCAGACGTCTGCTGCGTGACAGCGAATCGAGTTAATTTCTCCCAACAACACAAAGGGATTTATACATGCATGAAAAGATCAATCTTTGTCTTTAAAAAGAAATCTATTCAGAAAAGATGATTTCACCGTAAAGTCTCAGATTGGAGGATTTCCACTGAACAATATATTTTATGATCTTTTTAATGAAGGGACGGCCGAGGTTGGGCACGGACTAACGTCTGTTTCCCCCCAGGGGCCTAAAGACGAGGCTGAACTGTCTTCACCCTCTCTGCCTCCCTGGAGTCCATCATCCATTTGTTTTGGTCAAACTAAGGAATTCGCCAATATGGTCTTGATATTACACTGCATGGAGAAACACAGTATTTTATAAAATGTGTTGTCTGTGTATGCGTCTTGTTTGATGCTCTAATTTTTCAAGTTGAAATTACAGCGTTTTAAATGTTAGAGGACGTCAAAAGCTGCCTAGCAAGCGCCTCACACATTATGGAGCAGCCCCGTACACGTGCACTCAAATGCATATCATAATTGATCTCCAAATTAATTGCTGTTATCCATTATTACCTTGGCATTACTTATAGTTTCATTATTCCTTTTTCTCCGAGCCTTTACTATTATAGAGGAAATCCTGACATGTTTAATGTTCATTAGTATAGATAAGGAGTGACAATAGGTCCATCTGCAGCCATAAGACCCTTCAGCCACATCAAATATTACTCAAATGAAATACCGCCGGCTCTAATACGTATTCTAATGGTAATTCTATCACAGTTTAAGTCTTTGCAAAAGCACAAAGCTGCACATTGAAGACAGTGATCTCACTCAGCATCAATCAGTCTTTAATTTTAAAAAGTGGGATTGAAGTTTTAAGGTTTAAATGAACATATAAGAGCCAAAGTAAATAATCAGTCGCTCACGTTCAGCTCTGTGTAGCATTTGGTTTGAGTTAATTGTTTGTGTACTCGAGCACAGATGTGTGTGCTCCGGAAGCGTCGGTGCACATATGCACATATATCTTCGCACGTAATGAGTTTCCTCTCCTCCGTTGAAGTCGGAGACTCATACATTCGTGGGAATAGCCGGCTCCATGAACTGCAGCAGTTTAACAGAAAGACTCGATGAGAGTTTGCGCTCGCTGGGTGGAAATCGACTGCTCGCCTCCGATCAGCTCACTCCATTTATCCCAGTTATTTTCTGTGGCTAGAGATGATGCAGCTGTTTATTGTATATTAATGTGGTCATTTTTATCCTAAATTTGATTTTTGTTAATCAAAAGCGACGCTTGTGACCTTGCTCCGTTGTGCTTCGGTGCTCTTGACAATGTATGGACACGACACGCCAACTGTGAGGCTAATATTCAGAATGTGAACTGACATATGAGTGTGTCTGTGTGTGTGTATGTGTGTGTGTGTGTGTGTTTTCCTAGTGTTTACACAGTCCTGCATGAATGATCTTAAAGACAAAAGGCGCCCATGTGTCAGCCACTGTGAACATTGTCTTTGTCCCTCAAGAGGTCACCAAAGCTGTCGGCTACTTATCTTCCTTAAGGCCACTAAATGCACGCCACTCAGTGTGTGTGTGTGTGTGTGTGTGTGTGTGTGTGTGTGTGTGTGTGTGTGTGTGTGTGTGTGTGTGTGTGTGTGTGTGTGTGTGTGTGTGTGTGTGTGTGTGTGTGTGTGTGTGTGTGTGTGTGTTGGTGTAGGGCAGTTCAGGGTACGTTTAGCACTAAGCAAATAGCAGTGGGAGCAGTTTGGTCAGCTGTGATTAGCTGTAGAGGAGCTGAAACATTGAAGGTGACGACAGCGCCGCTGCTAATGCCTGTGAATGTCACTGAAGCCGGGACACAAAGTTTACTCGCAACTTCTGTCCTTGCCTCCGGAAACTTCTAAGACTTTCCACGATGAGATGTCTTAAGCTTGTATTCTGGAGACGAAACCCTTTCACCCCCACACACACACACACACACACACACACACACACACACACACACACACAGGTAAAAGATCAGATTCTGAAATAACGACGACATTAATCTTTCTCTCTGCTTCAACAGGCGTGATTTACACCGCCGGTATCCTGGACTGTGAAATCAAAGACTCCTATTGGCTGACGGTCTACGCCACGGACAAGGGGGTCACACCCCTGTCAGCTTCCATAGAAGTCTTCATCCAGGTACACACACTCTGCTGCCAACATTCACATTATACTGTGCATGCAGAAGAGGCCCTGTACAGAGAAAACCTCTTTTGATTTGACAGAGATCTGACGGAGAGATATGCGTGAACTTGAAATGCAAAGGAGACATTTGCCGTGTAGGACAGTGGTCAGTTTGGAGATGTCTCTGATTAAGATTCATCAGCGGAGCCTTGATAAGTCACAGAAGTAGACGTTTAATATATTATGATATTTACAACAGTGTTATAATAGATGTTATATTTATAACTCTGTTAATCGCCAGTGGTTGGATTCTGAATTTGTCCCAGATTAGTCAGCAAACAGTGGTAGTTTGATAGAAAATAGTTGAAATCTACTTTGAATTACTAATTGGCCTTTGCAGATTAAACCACACTAAAAGATTTGAGCTGCAGCTTCTTGGGCTTCACACGCTGCAAAGAGCAGAGCTTTTATTTAAGGCTTCAGGGGGATGATTATTAAACACTTGAAAAGATGCTTTATTTCCACCACATCCGACCAAAGTTTAGATTTTACTGTACATTTATTTATGCTCTATACACGATGCAGATTTCAAACATGCAACTTCTTGCATCTTTTTACTCCAAAAATTACGAATTTATTAAAGGAGACATTGACGCTTTTTCTTATATGTAAAAGGTTCTGCAAAGTTAAAAAGTCCAAAGTTAATAAGAGATATTAGGAATAAAGTCAAATATGTTATAGCTAAGTTATGTAATGTGTGCACATTTTTCCTCTAGGCTGTTATATATAAAGTGTCACGTGACATCACGATGCCCCATTTTGCTTCACACACTTAACGGCCAGTCTGGCACGCCACCTAACAAAGATAAAGCGAGAGCAGACGCAGGGAGAGAGATTTCCTCCATGCGCGGGAAGCGGTTGACCAATCACAACATTTCCTTTATCGGGAGGTGGGGCTTAAAGAGACAGGAGCTCGAACCAAGCGTTTCTGACAGAGGCTGAAAAGAGGAGCTGCAGCAATGAGCAATATTATGAACCTAAATATGAGCAGAATCTGTCTCCTTTAAATGGTGCTGCCGACAGATTAGTCTCTATCTGTCATTGATAAAGTTCTCCGGGCGGCCATCATTACTCTCTAATGACGCCTACAGACTGAAGTGTGTTGCAAGTCCCGCTGTGACAGGGATCCAATAAACGTGGGTACGATGTCAAGTTTGATATATGTGAACAGTATGATGGTAGAAACATTGATGAATCGCTGCCTACGACGGATATAATTATACAAGAATTCAACGTCATTACCTCGTGTCACCCATCTGTAGTTGTAAACAATGAAACCAGGCAAGAATCACATGGTTTACCACCATCTATTATGTTTATCTGGGTTCGGTTCCACTGATAACGCTGCATTCCTATTGGTTGGTTAGTAGATGTGGGTCGTAGCAGTAGTCACACTTCTATCTCAGACTATATGTTTCTTTCATGCTGGTCGCAGTGTGGTTTGCAATAAGAGAGTTACAGTCTCTGCTCTGGCCCTGGTTTTACTCAGCACTCAGTAATCCACTGTTTAAACACTCAAACACACACATCACTGCTACAGCTCCACTCCCCCTTTGGGGAAGGGTTCAGCGGCGTATAAAAACACAAACAGCCTTTCCTGGCTCCGGGACATTCAGGTGCGGTGGTGTGATCGGGTGCTTTACTCGCAGCCTCTTCATCACAGACAGAAATAGGGAGATTAATCAGACCCAGGTGCTCCTCATTCACCGGCTGAAGCGCCTTGGCTCGGCGTGCCTCCCAGCGAACACTCCATCAACGCCCTGTTTGCCATAAATATTCTAGATCTGTGCTGAAAGAAGGGAAATTAATTTGCAGTGCATTTAAAGTGTGACATCTATGACATTTTTCTGGTTAATACATTTCCATTTTCTGACTGATGGCGAATCAACCCTGAACCCGGTCCGTGCTGCATTTCCTCAGTTGTTTGGGGTATTAAAATCAGCAGAGAAACACAACAACGCTATACATGCTGATTTATCAACGCAACCGTTGCCAATTCAGATCCATCTCAGAGACGGAGGACAGATAAGATGGATGCACGCAGCGCTGCCAAATCCTGTACCTCACCCAACCCTTCCTTCACTCCCTTTCTCCTCTTTGTGTCTCCTCTTTTCTCCTCCCTCCCCATCCTCCTTACTCAGGTAGAAGACGTCAATGACAACGCTCCCCTCACCTCGGATCCCATCTACCACCCAGTCGTGATGGAGAACTCTCCAAAGGACGTGTCCGTCATCCGCATCCAGGCGCAGGATCCCGACCTCACCGCCACACCGAGTCGCCTGAGTTATCGCATCACTGCCGGCAACCCGCAGAATTTCTTCTCTATCAACCCCAAAACAGGTAGGACTCACAAAACAGACGAGTATAACTTAGTATCTTATCCTTCTGAACAGCATCTAATTACCCAAACCGATCGTATTTATGTGTTTGTCTCTGAAATCGCTTAAATTCTCTTTCATCATTTCCCTCCCACTTCATTCTTTCACTTAATAAAAGGCTTTGATCCCCACACACAACAAATTAAAGAGACTTCTGTGCCCACACTGACGAACATGTAGGACGCTGACGAGCCGTGCAGACAAACTTCATCGCAATCAAACATTTCTTCTTCAGGGGTGTAAGCTCTTTCTGGGAAATTAGTGCAGTTTTTTTTTTTTTTTAATAAGCCCCCATGTGGGTGAATATCTTCTAATCGTGAAGGAGATTACATTAGTCAGAGCAATTTTCTATCCCATTAGCTATAGGAAAGGCCAAATAGGGTGTTTTTATCCATTTTGTGACCTGTAGTCATATGAAATGAAAAAGAAAAAACATGCTGGCAGGAGGTTCCAGGAGTATTAGCTGGGATTTGGAACGAGGTTTTTATTTAGAAGACCCTGCCAACTTCAAAAATCCCCCCTGCACCACATGTGGGATCAAGATGGAGCCTGAAAGAGGGTGAACCTGTGAAAATGAGGATCTGACAGCCTCTGGTCGTATATTGCCTTTTGTGAGCCTGCATGTGGGGAAATACTGCGTGAGAAGTTAGAGCCAGAAAGTTTTTTAATTAATGTGTGCCTGCTAAAAAAAACAACACCTGTCTGTTTCTGTGAATTAAACCTAAATGGACGGCAACACTATCTTTCTCATTTACATACAGGAGGTAGGTAGTTCTGTCTCAGTCTATTTGAAGTGGGCGGTAAAGATGTGATCAGACTTAGTATCTTTAGAGACCTCACTCATTCAGCATTGTACTCCCTCACTGTCGGACTCAACACTGATGCAGCAGAAGCAGAGATGTTGTATCTTCTGTCCTCATGGAAACCTTTCACCCACATTAACCCACAATTCAACTCCAATCCAATTTAGCTGGAGAGTTGCTTGTGTTGCGTTTGTAGCTTTTGGTGCGGAGCTTGTGATTTTCAGTTTAGTCTGAAAAACAATAACGATTCGGATCAAACTGAATCATGATTCAATTCGTTTGCAGAGTGAAAAAACTTTGTTGGACAGTTTTCGGACTTCCGGACCAATCACAGGAAGTTGAGGCCGCATTAAACGATAGAAGAAGAATTGCAGGATTACTGACTTACCTCCGAGGATATAATGTCCGAATGACAAGCACGAACAAAATTAACAAAGGAAAGACTACTTTTTAATGGATTTTATTAAAAAACATTTGTGAATACAACCAATCAGAGTCAAGTATCTGTAGACGCAGCCCACATTGGTGATGACGACATGACGTACGTATGACAAACACATTTCTAAGTTCCTATTTTACAATGTGAGACAAAAACTAACCATCATCAACATTTATCACAGGTTTTTCACATTTAAGATCTGCAAACAGACTTTAATGTGTAAACTTATTTAATCTTCTCCTGTTGGAGCTTTGCACAGTTTTCTGTTTTTAATCAGAACTCAGAGATTATGTTCACAAACATATTGCTTGTTTTGTGTAATCAGATAATCTGTGTACGTGGTGATACTTTGTTTATACATTCTCAAAAGGATTTCAGACCCCGACACTGTACATCGGTCAATTTTATGAACTATCAAAAATCTATTTTTAGACATTTGCACATTTCATTTAATACACATTTTTCGATGTTTTACAGCTGCTGCCTGTGAGCTGAATGTCATCTCACAAAGTTAAACCCAACGGTCATTTCAAACCTCACAAACCCTTAGACCCCGTGTAAAAGACAGGATCCCTGTCAGCGCCAGGGGTAAAATAAAGAGTGTTGTTTAATGATCACATTTTTCAAGTAATTCCGATTAATTGACAAAACGTCCCCTTTTTAAAAAATGAGTCAGATTATGACTCTTATCTGCACAGAATACAAACATTATTAAAGTGAGATGTGTTTCGCTTCATGCTGCCAAGTGTGACGTGTCGGGGGGCCCTGTGCTTTCTGATGACAAGCTTCCATTGAAGAATTATTGAAGAGGTGAAATGTTCTATTCAAATCGGGATTAAAAAAAAACTGAAAATGATCGAGAAGTCTTTGCTTTCTCTGCCCCAGATAAAGTTACGAGTGTGTCAGTACAACAACAAAAGGCTCCAGTATGTACATTTCAGCTCTTACAGGGACCCGCATCCTGATGCAAAGACATGTCAGAGTGATGATAAAACAAACCTGTGGCCCGCATGTAATATTCAGTTCTGCAGGAAGTGATTCCCTCATGTTGTGCTGTTGCATGTTCCCTCTGTCTGTGAATCAAAGTGGCTTGTTACATTTCTCGTCCTCTACTCCTCACTGAATATGTGCTTGTAGAGTCACAGATGTGTAACACTGACATGATGCAGAGAAGCAGACTCAACTCAGGCAGGGGGAAGAAGACTAATATTTATTCTAATAAGGACGAACTGGTCCTCGGTGACATGTGCACTGTCTCAAACATGGAAGGATGTTGTAAAAACGTTTGTCAGAGATGTTTAATACCAAAGTCTCTTTAAATGTCAAACCCGGTTTACTTGGGACACTGTATATCCAAAAGATTCTGAGCAAACCTTGGTTTTTGGTTTCAGTTGCTGCATTATTGAGAATGTGGATGAGGTAGCTCTGGAAAGACGTTGCAAAGGGCAACCAGAGAGACTTTGCTTTACCTGAAAAGAATCGTAAAGTAGAATAGCAGCTTCTCTACGCCAAGGGGCCGACAGTCCCTTATGTAACCTCTGCTCCATCCTGATTTATATTTGGAGCACATTTCACACACTCCCCTAGATATGCCTGATTATTTTTTATCAAGATCCATGAATTATGACCTGAGAAGTCAACAAAAATATAGGGGATGTCTGTTTTTTTCCAGCCGCTATTCTTGTTCATGTTTCTTGAGGGGACGTTATAATAATATATATAATTTTCCACCACCTGACCACTTCCATTAGAGTCTATGAGAATAAAACATGATGCAGGGCCTTGTTCATCTTAGCTGTAATAATGACTTATTGTGTCGCTGCATCTGTCAGATGTAAAACTCATTAATGGAGTCGCAAAAATTATATGGAGTTGATTTGTTCTACAGCTGATTAGAATACACATCTAACAGCTGAGTGTGTGATCAATGTGTGTGTGTGTGTGTGTGTGTGTGTGTGTGTGTGTGTGTGTGTGTGTGTGTGTGTGTGTGTGTGTGTGTGTGTGTGTGTGTGGCAGACAGATTGAGAATGAGAGTTTGTGGCTGTTTAATCAAATGATTAATTGGTTACAGAGGACAGAGCTGCTGCCGTGAGTCGCTGATGATGAAGATGGTGCTGCCTCACACTGCAGGAAACTCACAGGAGATTGTGTAACCACATGTGTTCATACATCTCTGTGTGAAGAGCAACATGCACATCTGTGTGTGTGTGTGTGTGTGTGCCGCAGGGGAGAGTTTTTAGCCATCTGAGCCCCGCTGCCTGTCTCAGAGACCCAGACCCAGTATTTTACTATGTGTAAATCATAACTCCGTACAGGGGGAACTCGTGTTGATGACTATCTCGTTGATGCCGTGATAAATGAACTGTCACTATAATACTGAGCAATTGGTTTTGAATATTTCATGCAATCGTCCCCATGCAACGGCTTCCACCTTCTCATTGAAGACCAGTAAATAACAAGAAAAGTGTGGAAGATTTCTTTTATTTCATGGGTTTTCTGTCCTGCACTAAATCTGAATACAATCATTGCAGTAAATCTGAGAGTAATGGAATCGGCAGTGCAGGTCTATTAGTTAGGTAATGAGACATGCGCGAGTGAGAGATGAATTCAATATGAATCACTCTTCGCTGCTTCCCCAGTCAGAAACTTTCCATGCACCAGAGCGAGTTCATTGGACAGATGAATAAACAAAGCCCCGGCTGATTGATTTGCTTTCACGAAGCAGCTGCCTGCGACATTATGACCTAAACCGAAAAAGCGGCGTCAAGGTTCAGATCGTTTTTTTTTTCAAATCCACATCTGTAGTGATACACATTTCTGAAGTTCACTGTGGAAGTGTCAGTTTGATGCGTTCGAGGTAACCCACCCTGCATCGAGGCAGAACCTTTGAATGAGTGCGACGTGTTTGAATGTGACAGCTTCACGGCGCCGCCTGTTCAGTCTGCGGGTGTGTGAGCGCCGCCGACCTCCATCGGGCGGAGTGAAAAAGATGAGTGTTGACACGGGGTGTTGTGTTATGTGGAGCGCTTCTTGTGCGTCTGTCGTGGCGTCACGGTGGCTGCGTGACCTTTTAGCACCCTCTGTTTGATCGCATTGATTCTGCTGTACCAGAACATAAACAGTAATCGGCTGCGGATGTTTGAGTCAATGTGCTCGAGCGGCGATGAGCAGGAATCTGAAAATGATTAGAAAACCTTAACCTGGTGTTTTTAATCTCACTCCAGTTAGAAAATGTATGAGAGCTATTCGCCTCATGAAGAACGAGGCCCAGTTTAAATTACTGACACTATCTCTTAAAGAGGTAAAGATTGGAAACAGGCCACTGGACCATTACATGAAATTTCATATGCATGGGAAGTTGTGGGTTGGGATATTTTAACTTTTTTTTTTTTCCCGACGTCCAATTAAAATGGAGGATTGTCCGGCTGCAGTTGTGCTGCGAGCTGTAGATCATTGATTTTTATCAGAGCTGTTACTCACGCTGCGCTCTGCTGAACAAGCCCCACCTCCACCCTCTCCACCCTCTCCACCCTCTCCACCCTCCCGCTCTCTCTCTCTCCTGCAGCTTGTGGCCGTCGCTCTGGATTTGCTCCTAATTTGCTTAATTGAAGTTAGCCTGCATAGCAAGCTCAAGGTGACACTGCGATATGTGCGAGCACGACAGCGAGCGTGAGAGAGTGCACGTCTCTCCGTTGAGTGTGGACCGCACAGATATTTGGAGCATCCAAACTAATCCTGCTTTGCTGCAATGCTTCATTAGGCTTTGACAAACACGTTCGTGCACATTCAGTGTTATTCTGCATAGAAATGCACACAGAAAACACATCAGAGTTCATATATGTTTGAATTTGAGCCTGTGTCTGTGATTCTTTGCATTTTCTTCTATAAGAAAAACAAAATTATAATATTTCAGTCCTTGTATCACTGCAGCTTTGTATTTACGACCTAGGATGAAATACTTGGATCCCAGCTGAGATGTTTCTCTGTGTTTCGTCTCATGAATACTATTCAAGGACATTCGTTTCTCTTGGACAACAAATATCTGTGTGTTGTAAAACTAACACGTAAAGGGCTGAATCTGCCGCTGGATCAATGTCTGTGTTTCCCTTTTCCCTCTGATAATGTCTGGAGAGGTTTTTTTTTATTTGTTTAAAGTTTATGCTGAGGAAACCTTGAAATTATCGATCAACACAATCTGCGTCAGGGGAGCGAGAGGTGGCGTCTTTGCTCTTTGGAGAGGCTGTGATTTCTCATGCAGCCGGCAGTCTGCTCAGCGGAATAATCTGGCTCGATCAAAATGTTATCAATAGCCCTGCTCCTTTCCCTCTGTCCTGGTGGCACGCTGGCCAACTGAGTGACCCACAGCCATGTGAACATGTGCCAAATGCCATCGCCTCTGCCAGAGCTGCAGGCTGTAGTTACAAAGAGCAATATATCATCTGCGTGCATGTGGGGATTCACGTGCGCACGGCCGCTCATTCTTCACTCTGATTGGAAGTTATTTTGGCCTCATAAAACTTTACACTGTTTGTAAACTTAAATATATTGCATGATGTCGGGAATCCAGACACTAAATGTAGCAGCAGATCCTCATCCACCATGCGTCTGTCTGTGTGATCGAAAGTTTCTCTTTTGTGACTTTTAGGGCTCATCACGACGACGGCGAGGAAACTGGACAGAGAACAACAGGCGGAGCACTTTTTAGAGGTACAGTAAAAACCTTGACAGCCCTCATTGCTTTATAGTATTATTATTTATCTGGCCCTGCCACCTGCCACCACTCACTATTAACAGAGACACGGTGGAGGACAACCCTGGCAGGCCCTCAAGGCTCCATAAACTGTGATGAATGGCTGCAGTTTTGGGCCCCAGGTTTTAGGATTTTCTAAATGTAATCATTCATCACTGGTTATCTTCTCAAGTCAGGAGGAGAACAGGGGAGGAGAGGAGTTGGTCTGCCCGGCATTTGATAAGCGCAGACATTGGGCATACAGATAGCTCGGTGATTACCATTTCACTTGCTCCTGTTGCTCTGCATGCAGATGAACCTGATAATCACAGACTCCCGACTTTAGAGACACAGGCAAACTTCTACTTTCCCAGACTTTTCCTTCAACTTATTAAAGTCAGTGGAATCTACGAGCACTTTGCCCCCTCGACAAAATGGAATGAAATAACCCGCGGTTGACCCACGGCACTGCTGCGCGGCGTTGTGTTGCTGTATTGCCAGCGGACTTGTCCAGGCTCTATAAGTCTGCTTTGTTCGGCTCCAGGACTTAATAAGAGCCCAGCTTATGACAACACACGAGAAAATGAAGGCAGCAGACGTTAAAGAAAGTCGCTCACATCTATCACTTCGTATATACTCGAACATTCACAGCCAAGAAGAGTTTAAAATTGGGGGCAGGAGTGTTTGTTGTCTCCTGTCTCGTCCTGAGATGTCAAGCTGGAATGCCCGTGCATGCACTGCATACCACAGCGCCTGTCTGTAATTACTAGTCTAGAGAGCGGCCGAGCTGGCAGCAGCGGTGTTCGCCCTGATCTAATCCAATTGATCAGTGATCAGACCTCTGCCTCTGCCTCCAGGGGATCAATAATACAAAGAGATTTCTCGTGAGCTCGGCCCCACGCGGCCTCCTGCGCTCCACAGTGACATTCATACAGTGGGAGATGTTAATAAATACACGCCCTCACAAATGAACACCCACCAAAAGTAGCTCAAGGGACTAAAATGTTTCCTCGTTCCCTCAGGTAACAGTTATAGACGGACCCGTGACCACCCGCCAGTCCACCGTGTGGGTCATCGTTCACATCGAGGACCAGAACGACAACCCGCCCACCTTCCCGGAGGTCACCTACCGCATCAGTTTGCCAGAGCGAGACCGCAACAAGCGCGGTGAGCCGGTATACCGCGTCTTTGCCTACGACCGCGACTTGGGACCAAATGGCAACATCACCTACAGCATCGTGGACGGTAACGACGACGAGAAGTTCGGAATCGACCCCAGGACAGCGATGGTGTCGTCAAAGAAGGTGGTGACGGCCGGAAGCTACGATATCCTCACCGTAAGTTAAAATATGGTCATGAAAGGTCCTGTCCTATTAGGCCTTGTCTGTCTGTTTGTTTGTCAGCATTTTCACAAAACCTCGTGCAAGGATGTGACGTGGCCCAAAAAATAACCTATTAAATTTTGGCGAATCTGGATGTAGTGGATTTAAATGTTGTTTCATAGGGGGGTGGCTTTTTTTGAGCTGCTGTTGGGTGACAAATTGGGCTTCAAACCTGCAACCACCAACATTGTGTAGTTGAGGTTATCTGGATTCAGTCAGGAATCAACAGTTTATATGCATCTTCAACAGTTTTAGATCTGTTCTCAAACGAAAGTGCAGAATTTAAGGGGCCTCTGTGGAGTCATTAAGCTAAGATTTGGCTAAATGAGACATTTCAGTTAACCTCACTAGAGACGCTCTAAGACTGAGGCCTCTTTCAGGGACGGTCCCCGCTCACCACAAGTCCTGCTTTTCCAAATCCTGTTTCTTGTTACAACATAATTCGAAGCCTTTAGGGAAGCCATCAGTAAATTGTGCTCGGCGTCAAGCAAGTGCAAAGTGGACCAAACACCTTGGCACGAATCCAGATGTTTGAGCTTGTACACAGTCGCAGTAATTCCATGGTCAGTGAACTAAAAAATGCAGAGGTGGATGGCACAGCTGACATTTATACACATCAGGTAACACAGTGCACGTCTGATACTCGGGCCTGAAATTGGCACTTACACGTCGCCTTCCCTGGACTTCATCCAATCCTTAAGTCCCCTATTTTAGAATATAGGACAAGATGGTGAATATCTCTTTTACGTTCGATGGTCTTCTGCACAATTTAACTTTCCAACTACCAGTAGATGTTAGCAGGTGTTAGCAGCCACCAGCGGATGTTAGGGACATAACTTCAGTTTTGCACCTTGACGTCATCGAGAGTTTTGGCCTCGTGATCGACGATACATGCTCAACTCGAGGGTCTATGAGGCTAAAGGTAAATCTGAGTGGCCACAAGCCATGTATGTCTGATTTCTTATCATCAAGATTCATGAATTATTCTTTCAGAAATATAGGAAAATGTTGAAAAACACAAAATCTCGCAATGTTGAAAGAATCCATCCTGGATCCGTCCCCTGATCCGGCGCCCCAGCAAACTTTAAAGGTTTCTCTCCTGACCCACAATTCATCCTTCCTCCAAGTTTTATGTCAATCCGTTCAAAAGTTGTTGCTGCTTACTTAACAGATAAGAAAACATTACCCCCTTTGGCGGAGATAATAAAGCGTTCGACTCGCAGCTTCTTGGTCGTCAGTGAACACGACACTTTACGATTCACTCCAAAGATTTGTCTTTGATTTATGACGTTCTCGCTTCGATGTGTGAAAGTGACGAGTGAGCAATTTGAAGTCAGACAGGGCCGGCCGCCCCGTGTAAGTGCTGAGATCAACTGTTGAGGTTAATGTTAAATATAATTCATGGATGAAGCGCAGTTGTATGTAAATGTAGGGGGATGGTGTCAGTGTGGAGGAGATGAGTATAGATTTTATCACTATTGTTTTGACAGGGAGGCTTGAATTCTAATAGACTTGACGTTTGCCTGCTTGGAATAAATACACATACTCACCCCAGATAATTCATTATGAATTTACTTCCTACACCAATGATGTCTAATGTTAAAATTATTTGTTTCCCTCCCTCAGATAAAAGCGGAGGACAGCGGCGATTCTCCGTTATGGTCGACTGTCAAACTCCACGTGGAGTGGATTCGCAAACCCGTCCCCTCACCCCTGCCCCTGGTGTTCACCCAGAGGTACTACAACTTCTCGATTTCGGAGTCGGCTGCCGTGGCTCAGCCGGTGGGCGTCGTCGCTGTCAGCCAGTCGAGCACGCCTGTCTGGTTCAATATCGTGGGTAAGACAAATTAACGTGCAGCACCGAACAGGCCAGAGAAGGATCCTGTGATTTCAGGTTCATTCAAATGCATTTATTCATAGAAATGATGTGTATTATTGTACTTTAATGTAAAATATAAACAAAATAATATTTCAATTACTCTTAATGCTGGTATCCACCTTTTTGAATTGACATGTTAAAAAGAGGAACTCTGATTTTATTACTGGAAGCATCAGACTTGTGAGTCAGATTCAGACAAAACCATTTAAATCCTGAATTGCCTCTCGAGACTTGAATAAAGTGTTTTGAATTGAATTAATTCAACCATCTGCATAGTTTCAGCATCATAGTGTTGTAGAGATGTTGATTGGCTGTTTTTGTTGGAACTGCATGAGACAGAACCAACACTCTGGACGTCATATATTTAAAGGAGACATATTGTGCTCATATTCAGGTTCTCAGGAATTGGGGCTTTATAACTTTGCAGGACATTTACATAAAAAGAAAATCTATACAACACACTAAAGGAAAGAAAAACAGCAAAAGCAAAATAAGTTTCCTTTAAAACTAAAATGTTGCCCACGTTAAACACAGCCTGATTCAGAGCGCAGGCTTCCTCCCAGTCCTCAACAACTTTCCCGTAACAGGCACGTATTTCAGCTCATTTCTTTTACCTCTCATTAACCTCACAATCTAAATTAGCTTGTTAAAATCAAAATGCCACCGGCACATTATGTAGTGGAGATTAATTGTAAACAGGTAAAGGGCAAAGTCTGTTAAAAAAAAAAGCTATGTTGCTCTTGAGAGTTTATTTATTCAGAAGCAAACTAATGACAATTAGCAGCGGCTGCTGCTGCGGCTGCTGCTGCTGCTGCTGCTGCGGCTGCTGCTGCTGCTGCTGACCAGCTCGGTGCCGTTACCTCCTGATTCAAGCCTGTGAGAGAATAATCCGTGAATACTATAGATAATTACTGCTTTTGCTATTCGGTAGTTTTTATGACAAAAAAAACAAAACATTTGCAGAGACCCAGATCCCTCACTTAGAGGTTCTTTAAAAGATACAGAAAATGCTAATGTGTGATGCCTGTGGGGTAATTGTACAGGAAAAGCTTTTTAATATTTAATTTTCTTGTGCTTAAAGTGCAAGCGGAGTGATGAGGATATTTTCTCTCAAACTTCTGGAGCTGGACTCAAATTATCATTCACGACTGAGTCACATTTCCTCTCCTGTGCTGAATTATTCTGATGAACGGTCTGCTTACATTACTTAATAACACTCATGACTGTGAAAACTGTCGACATTGCAGAGCGGCCGTATATAAACTGAAAATGATGCAGACTTTGATCAGGAGAATATCCTCCAATTCTTAAATATTAATAATCTCTGTTTCTAACTTTATCCCTCTCACCCTCTCTCCTAGGTGGACGTCTAGCCAGAGAAATGTTCTACATTCCACAGAACGCCTGTGGAAGGAACTGCTCACTCGACACAGGTTTGGTCAAAGCTTAAGTTTCGCCACAGCTCTTCCTCCAACGCCTCAGGTCTGGAGGAAGTCAGAAAACGCTTGAAATGCAGCGTGTAGCACCGGGGCCTTGTTTCGCCAATGGCAGAACATATTGATCCGGGTTTAAAAAAGGATTCACATACAACTTCACACAAACAGCGCTAATTTGTTATCTTTTTCCATGCAGCGCAGGTTCATGCTACTAGTTCAGCTTTGGAAAGTTGAAGAGTTTAAAGTTAGTGACCAGCTGCTGAGCATATTAAAGCATTTAGCGTTTAAAGGGACAGATATTTCCCTCAGGAGTTGGTGGAGACCAAAAACTGAGCTAAAAGAGCGCAAACATTTTACTGAGAAACGCCTGAAACATTCATTCAAAGACACAAATGAGGGACAGAATCATCAGGTTTTCACTCAAGTTCACATTAGCTAATAAATCTGTTATACCACATTTGACAGGAAAAAGTAAAGAATACTGTGTCCGCAGTACTGCAGTAGTAGAAAAGATATATATATATATATACATACATAGTTCTTGAATTGTTGGGTTGTTTATGTGTATTTTGTTTAGTTGCTGATAGAATATGTGATATAAACGAAACTAGAGAAATATGATCGCTGTAAAACACCACTAGAGATCATAAATTCCACGGGGCACCTTTAACTTATTAGTCATGCCTGTCACTTATGTGCTGACAGCAATCAATGTTGTTATCTTTAATTAAGACAAATGTGAAAGAGTGTGATATTTAATATGAATAATGTTCTAATGAAAAGGTTTATGTGCATCATTATTGTGTTAATTTATTAACTTAACTACTCAGTTTCTTCTGCAGACACATAAACATCCAGTACCTGGTCCGATGTTAAACAGATGCTACTGTTCCAATAACACTATAACAACCTGTGAAATATCTTCAGACAGAGAAGAAATAGGACAAATGTTTTATTTCCATGCTGCACATAGAAATTTGTGTTTTTCTTAATGCTGCGAGACAGCTCCCCCGTAGTGTAATACTGACCAACCTACACACAAAAACACAACAACAACAAAAAGCACAAATCCCTGTGGTCTGCTCCAACTCAACACACATCAGTGCTTCTGTGAAAAATGCCCAATCAGTATTCATATGCTGAGGACAGCTCCAGCTCCCAGATATCTCGAGAGAGGGAGAAGCTGAAGTGAGACGGAGGATGGTGCTGAATACCTAACGCGCGTCAACCCTCGCCCTCGCTCTAATCAAACATTAAGCCTCTAAACTGTACACTCACCGCCTGTGGAACAGACCCGGCTGCAGGTTTTTTGATCTCTGAGATGGGTTGTGTTTTGCAGTGATAAGACGGATGTTTGTGTGGCTGTTAGCAGCTCTCAGGCTGCCAAGTGGGCTCGCCGCTGCATTGCACTGCATTTTTTTTGCTTCATTTTACGTTATTTCACAGACCCTCCAGCTCCAGACACAGGCACCTGGCCAAAACAATTACACAGTAATAACTTAGAGCACCTGAGTTTAGCACACAAAGTGAATACTAAACCGCTGAACCCCTGTGTGATCTGTGTGTGTGATTCCAGGGAGCTTTGACATGCAGTATGACCTTCAAGTCGGTGTGGGTACTCTAGTTGTGGCCAAGCCCCTGGATGCGGAGGCGCAGGCTGTCTACAACATGACTATTCAGGTGACGGATGGAACCAACTTTGCCACGGCGCAGGTACTCACACTCTTGATTTGTTATGCTCTGGCACTGCCATTTACACACTCCAGACCCACATCAAATTAAATTATTGTTACCGCTTCCGAGAGGAGCTGTTTACTCTCATCTTTCCTCCCTCCGACACTTGCACTCCCTTTTCCCCAAATTATCTCTTGCTGACTATGAAATATACTCTTGCCTTTGACATTTCCGGTGCTCCCGCTGCCTGGGCTGCCCCACTGGGTCTGCCTTGTGAGGGGAATCCTCGATATCACTGGATTAATGGGATTAGCCCGGGCAAGGAAAGGTCAAGTGTTTGTGTAAATTCAAAAATTGCCCACATCCCTCTTTGACAACACACCCTACGGCTCTGAGAAGGGACATAAATATTGCCTTGCCTCGGTGTGAAGAGACAGTGATAACAGTTTTAAAGGTATTTCTACCAGGGATGACAATACTACCCCACAACTATATAAAGTATTATCAGCTGCCTCTACACCAGCACTCTCATCCGCGAGGAAAATATACTGCGCACGTTTCTTCTCTGCACCAACTCCACCGACTATTTGTAACCCTTTCTCAGGTGTTCATCCGAATACAAGACAGCAACGACAACCCTCCGGTCTTCTCGCAGGCGACGTATGATGTCAGCGTCTCGGAGGACGTGCCGGTTGACATGGAGCTGCTGCGGGTTAGAGCTACAGACGTGGATGAGCGCGCCCGTTTGAGCTTCACCATCTACGGCAGCGTGGACCCCGCCAGCATGAGGTTGTTCAGGGTCAACCCCGGCACCGGAGTGGTCTACACGGCGGACAGGCTGGACTACGAGGCCAGAACGCAGCACATCCTCACTATCATGGTGAGAGGACGCACAACCACTCATGTGTGTTTGTTAATGTGTGTGTGTCCCTGTGGGGTCGTCCAAGTAATGCACCTCTTGGCAACTCCCCCTGCCAAACTTGATTTTAGCTGGTTTCCTTCATTTATAGCCTCCTGCAACACCATCCGTATTCCTCTCTCATTTTCCCTGATGCTGCTGTAGGTCAAGGATCAGGAATTTCCATTTAACCGAGACCTGGCTCGTATCCTGGTGGCGGTGGAGGACTCCAACGATAACATCCCGTACTTCACTAGCACCGTCTACGACGCTCTGGCCTACGAGTCGTCTCCCGTTGGCACGTCTGTGCTTCAAGTGACGGCCTTAGACAAAGACAATGGGATTAACGGGCAGCTTACGTACACCATAGATGCAGGTGTGATGCTATCTGAAAGTTTTATTTCTCTCTTTTCTTCTATTTTTCGTCAGTTTCACAAACGGGGATTAAGATTCAATTTTGTATATTAACCAGTAATGGAGTGTTTAACCTTTACTCTGCTTCCAGGTAACTCCGCTGGCGTGTTTGGCATCGATAATAAAACAGGGCTCATCTTCATCACCAAGGATCTGGATCTCACCTGCGTGGGCTTTTACACGCTCACTGTTCGGGTCACGGACAGTGGATTTCCTCCGCTCATGGCCACAGCTTCCGTCCGCATCTCCATGATTCTCTCCGACTTTTCCAAACCTACATTTTCTCAGAAGGAGTATCAGGCTGAGGTAAAGACAGAGCTGAGAAGTCGGGTGTATCGGGGGATGATCTCTATATTTAATAGGTTAATACAGGATCACCAGTGGACTTTAACTCAGCCTAAAATTAGACTTTGTATTTACAGATAATGGAGAACAGCACCGTCGGGACGTACGTGACGACCGTCAGCGCCCTCAGCCGCTCAGCTCTCATCTATGACATCAACAGGGGGAACGAGGAGAGCTGCTTCTTCATTAACCATCACACCGGTGTCATCAGCACACGCAAACCACTTGACTTCGAGGTATGTGAATGATCTTCAGTTCAACATCCACCTGCAAGTACTCGTTGGAGATACTCAGGAAAAAGTTTGGGCCAATGACGTGTTGATTTTTGAAGTGAACAGACGTGAAAACAAACTCTGAAGCTTTTTCTTTGAATATTATCACCGTGTTGCACAATTGCTGTTTGATTTTCCTTCAAATAAAAAAGCAGTGGTGCGTTAACATTTGAAGAAAGCCTCATTTGAATTTTGGTTTCCTGCAGTTTGTTTTTCACTTTTCACTTAAATCATGTACAAACCAGAGTGGCACTCAGGAGAACACATACCTCTCCAACGTTCCCCTTATATTCAAACAAGCTGCACCACATTTCACACACTCATAGAAATCAGTCCCCTTAAAACGCCATATTTTTTTCATCTAGATCCATAAATTATTCTCTGGTATATTAGTGAAAATGTGGAAAAACTGCTTATTTTGCGATGCCAAAAAGAATGAAAAACCTTTCTGCATCCGCCCCCTGATCCTGATCTGCACCAATCTTTAATGGATTCTTCCCTGACACCCTTGGAAATCCGTGCAGTTGTGTTATCTTGCTGACAAACTCACAAATAGACAGGAGGGAAAACATAACCTCCTCGAATAATAACTTTCACTTGCAACAATTATAAAACACAACAACTTTTCCTCATCTTTGTTTTGGCAGCAAACAACCTCCTACTTCCTGGCGGTGCAGGCTCTGAGCATGGCTGGAGTGGAGGCCAGCACCTCTGTCGTCGTCCAGGTGGGGGACGTCAACGACAACCCGCCTGTCTTCCAACAAATCAGGTATCAGTGGAAGCTAATTTGCCGAGTAGATAGAAAGTAGAGGTTTGCTGCTGACATGTCACATTGAGAACTGACAGTTATTATCGTCTGGAGTGATTTTTACACGTGACGTTTCCCTCTGTTACATCAGGTATGTGGGTGAAATCAGTGAGGCTGCTCCAGTCAACAGTGTGGTGCTGGGAGAGGATGGAAACCCTTTGGTCATCCGGGCGACCGACAGGGACCGAAACCACAACGCCCTGCTGGTGTTCCAGATCATAGAGGACACCGCTCGAGCGTTTTTCAGCGTGGATTCTGGGACGGGATCCATTCGGTCAGTGACGTTGATGCTCTCTGATTCACCTGCTCATAACGCGATATAGCTCGTGATGTCTGAGTAAATGAACTGTTTTACATTTTAGAACAATCGCCAGCCTGGATTATGAGACCTTCTCTGAGTTCGTCTTCCGGGTTCATGTCAGAGACGGTGGTCAGCCTCCTCAGACGGCTGACAGCCCAGCGGACGTGGTTATAAAGGTACATCACTGCCTCATACACCACTTTAATTCCTCCTGTATGACTTAAAAATTTAACAAAATCTCTCTTTCTGCCGCTTCTCAGGTGATCAACATCAACGACTCGCCTCCGAGGTTTTCCCAGGACGCGTACGAGACAGTCCTCCTCCTGCCGACGTACATGGGAGTGGAGGTGCTCAGGGTCGAGGCCTTTGACCCTGACACGACCTCGGACAAGTCGGTCACCCCCGTGCTGGTTTACTCTCTGGTGGACAACAACGTGGAGCACTTCTCGGTGCAGCGCAACACTGGAGTCGTGACCGTCATCAATCCCAACCTCAATAAGGATCGTTACCGCTTTAATGTGAAGGTAAAGTGATTGATCCAGTGGACAGGGTGCTCACGTGATTAGAATTTCTGTGTGCGGCCTTGTCTCTGGCTTTGATGATCAGTATGCACTTGGCCTGGATGGTAATTATTTCCCCAGGGAGGTGAGAGCAGGGGGTCAGCTGTAGAACAGAGCCTCTGGTTATTCAGTGTCTTGATGTAGGACACTTCAGTGCGAGGGGTGGTCTGCAGCTCTACATGCTTCAGGGTGGAGACAAGAAAACAGCAATGCACGCAGCATTTTTTTAAACCTCCAGCATCACATTCTGTGGATAAGTCTGCCCTGAGTCAGCTGTTCTGTATATGTATAGAGACGTTTCCCCATCTGAGATGAGTGCGAGGCGGGGGTTAGCTCTGACCCCTCGCAGCAGGAGGGATTGGTTTGGAGCCCGGTTTGGTCGGGGTCTTTCCGTATGGAGTTTGCATGTTCTCCCTGTGTTTGCGTGTTTTATATAGATAGATAACAAATTGATTATCATTAGGCAATCTCAGCCTTATTATATTTGTCTGTTTCTAGGTATGGGACGGACGTTTCTCCAGCATGGCGTCTCTGACTGTGGTCGTCAGAGAAGCGATCGACAGCGGCCTCCTCTTCACCCAACCCCTCTACTCCGCCTCCATCGCAGAGAACGTAGCCAATATCACCGTGGTGACTGTTGTCAACACAGTCGGCCAGCGCCTCAACGAGCCGCTCAAGTACACTCTGCTGAACCCCGGCGGACGCTTCATCATCCGGCCGACCTGCGGAGTGGTGCTCACCACCGGCGTGCGTTTTGACCGGGAGGAGAAGGAGAGTTACGAGCTGGTGGTGGAGGTCAACAGAGAGGACGAGATACTGAGAGTGGCCAGGGTGACTGTACGAGTGCAGGTGGGAGTGGAAACTTGTGTATGGAAGTGTGTGTGTGTGTGTGTGTGTTCATGAGGGTCTTATTTCCCACTTGCATGGATTGTGTTTTGCCGATTGTGTTTTCTTGTTGCTCACAAGTTCTCACGGTAGCTTCAGCAGATGTACAATATAAATGCTAAGCTACACACAAAGACATTTTGATCATTGATTATCAATAGTATTTTCTGATCCTATCACCCAACGTAAGGAGCTTATTCTTTAAGCCCTCAGTTCCCCCATACATTTGTTTTTGTCCTCTCTGTAGGTGGAGGATGTGAACGACAACGCTCCAGAGTTTGTGAACCTCCCGTACTACGCTGCTGTGCAGGTGGAAGCAGAGCCAGGTTTGGCTATTTTCAGGGTGTCGGCCATTGACCAAGACCTCGGCCTGAACAGAGAAGTGACTTACAGCCTAAAGGAGCAGCACGGGAACTTTCAGGTGAGAGCTACATCTGTCCTGAAGGAAGTTTGGAAATCCATGGGTTGTCTCTTCATGGTACAAACTACTGCTTCCATATTGTGTGCAGGTGAATCCAGTGACAGGAGAGCTGAGCTTGAAAAGAGCCTTTGAGGTGGATTTATCTAACGCAGAATACAAGCTGGTCCTTGTGGCCACCGACGGCGGCCTCCCTCCTCTGTCCAGTGAGGTGGAGCTGCCCGTCACCGTGGTAAATAAAGCCATGCCAGTGTTTGACAAGCCCTTCTATGGCGTCACCGTCCGAGAGGATGTGGTCGTCTCCACCTCGGTCCTGTGCATCAACGCCACCAGCCCTGAAGGCCAGAACGTCATCTTCAGCATCACGGACGGAGACCCGTCGCTCCAGTTCGACATCGGCTTCGACACGGGAATCATCGGCGTGGTTTACCCGTTAGACTACGAGACCACGCAGTATTTCCGCATAACGGTGAAGGCTACAGACACACTGACCGGGGCCAAGTCTGAGGTGGACGTGGACATCGTCGTGCTGGACGTGAACGATAACCCGCCGCTGTTCCTGAACAACTCCTACTCCACTGTGCTTCCTGAGAACTCCATGATCGGAACCACAGTGTTACAGGTGTGTGTGTATTGTGTCTGTACAGTGTGTGTACTCTCGCTGAATGATTGTTTACACTTACACCTCCCTTCGGCAGCACTGTGGATGAATATTAGATTCCAAATCATTTATGTATGAGCAGATAGTGCCATATTTCCCTAGAAATTTCCCAGTGGAAGCTCTCGACCTTTAGCAGATAATAGACCAGGGCTGTTGTCGCCCTGAGACACATTTTGTGCAAGACAGTTCTAAGACACTGCTTTTTTGAATTCATTGTTTTTTTGTGTAATAATATCTGTAGTCAGACAGGTTATTGGCCTTATTTGATTGTTCTTGTATTCAAGAAATCAATTTAAGAATAATGGATCATATTATTATGTGCTGTAGCTTACAATACACCTGGGCTTGAAACTGCGATGTAGTTCACCTCATTGGTCAAACTATGTAATTTTATTTTGTCAATGCAGCTCAAAACACTTGAGATTAACAACAAAAAAGTTTATCCTCCTACTTACAACGTAGTGTTAGGATGGTGTATTTAGGACCATATGAAGAAAATATTCGGAGATTTCGAAAATCGTATGAGAATAAAGTAATAATAGTATGTGAATATGTCGTAGTTGAGAAGAAAGTCATAACATTGCGAGAATAAAGTCGGAATTTAATGAGAAAAATCATCATAATAAAGAGAATAAAGCAAAAAGAAAAACATTCATCAGGAAATGTTTAGTAGGAGTAACAAGATGCTCTTCATTTCACATTTTAACACAGACTCTTCTGATATTGTGCCTCTAAAATGATATGTAGCCTAAAATTATAACCTTTTTCTCGTAATACTTCAACTTCATTCTCGAAATCTTAAAAATCTTATTTTTCCCTTTAAGTGACAATAACACTTCTTCATTCTTTTTGTTGTTTGATGTTTAACTATTATTTTGATCTGGTTGCGATGTGACTGTGTCGTGATAAAGTCTCAGTAAGACCCAGAACTTTATCTCCTTTTTCGAAGGCCTCCGCAGCCATATAGAGTCTATCAGGGCAAACAAATCAGACCTTATCTTGAATAATTCATAAGGCGCTGAAAAGTTTAATGCTTCTCTCACTGTAGGTGTTTGCTCAGGACCAGGACTCGGAGAAGAACGCTGCAGTGAGTTACCAGATCTTATCTGACATCTACAACAGCAGCGACTACTTCCACATCGACAGCAGCAGCGGGCTGATATTCACGGCACGCCTGCTCGACTACGAGCTCGTCCAGCGCTACAACTTCATCGTCAAGGCGACGGACAGCGGGGACCCGGCCCTCAGCAGCGACGTCAGCGTAACTGTGACCGTCACCGACACCAACGATAATCCACCTAACTTCAGCCAAACGCTGTACGAGGCCTTTGTCAGCGAGCTCGCTCCCCGCGGACACTTTGTGACTTGTGTTCAGGCTTCAGACGCCGACATCTGTGATGCTCAAAGGTTGAGGTAACACAAGAGAAAAACTCTGGAAAGTTCTTGTTTTCTTGGCTTTGCAGTAACATTTTGTACCATGAATGCAGATGTTGACCTTTGTTCGTTGTTACCTTTTAAACAAAGGTCAACTTAAAGATTAATTTTGTTCAGAAAACCTTTTCTGTCTTTTTTTCTTAGAGAAGACGTGTAATGTTTTTCAGATTCTTTCCTCTAGTGTGTTGTATATGTTTTTTTTTATGGATGCAATATTAAAGTTAAAAAACAGAAAGTCTGTGGCACAGGGAGCTCCTCTCCTCCACAGAAAACACAGAAACTCACAGAAAGACCTTGTTAGTCGTCCGATCAATAATTCTGCATCTTTGGGATGGCACATGTGATAATGCTCCACATTTGCATAATGTAGCCTAATGGTTAGTTTGGCACGTTCCCTAACGAAGCCAAGAGGAGCAGCAGGACAGTGTCAGGAAGGTGATGTGTTTTCTGAACATTAGAGCATTTAAACCTTTTCGAGTAACAACCCAAATTAAAGTTCTAACTCGGCACTTCTCAAGAATACTTTGATTTCCAGCAGCTTGTGAGCAAAATAATCATCAGCGCGCTCATTTGTCTAAATTCTCCTGCAGGTACAGCGTCGTCTCCGGGAACGAGAGGATGACTTTTATGATGGAGCCAGATACAGGAGTGCTCCGTCTGTCTAACAAGAGGAGACAAGGCATGAAACTCTCGTATCAACTCAATGTGTCCGTGTCAGATGGAGTCTTCACCAACACTGCTCAGGTGAGGCGGATTCACTGCATTCACAATTTACTTCTGTCGACTGATTTGCTGTCTTTTTCCTGTTTTTTTTAATACTCAGCAAGCTGCGTGACCTGCTTTAGCAAACCCTGCTTCAAATTTATTACAAGCACTTTGCAGCTATGCAGTTCGACTGCAGCTCTTCGCTGGCGGCTGCTGAGCGGCTCCGCAGTTAGAGGTTAATGTGTGTTCGTGTCATTTCTAATTTGCTACGAGGATGAGCTGCCAACTGGAGAAAAAATGGTCACATCTGTCTCTTAATGTAAATTACAAGCGGGACATGTGGGATTTTTTGGCTCAGTTTCACCACATGTCTGATAAACCCCATGACATGGTGTAGCAGTGGTAACATGGTGTAGCAGTAATAACATGGAGTAGCAGTGGTAACATGGAGTAGCAGTGGTAACATGGAGTATCAGTGGTAACATGGAGTAGCAGTGGTAACATGGAGTATCAGTGGTAACATGGAGTATCAGTGGTAACATGGTGTAGCAGTGGTAACATGGAGTAGCAGGGGGTGGTTATAGGGTGATAATGGGGCAGTGGTAACATGGGGCAGGGTAACAGATATGTAGGTGTGTGGTGAGCAGTAATAACGCAGTAATAACACAGTAATAACACGTCATCCCAGTTTTTGTGTTTTTTTGGTGATGATGATGAGGATGACAGTGATGATGATGATGATGTTTGTCATGATGATGGTGATGAGGATGATGATGATGATGTTGATGATGATGATTGTAACAGTGACAGTGATCCACAGGTGATTGTCCGTGTCCTCGGAGCGAACCTGTTCAGCCCAGTGTTCAGTCAGAGGTTCTACCTGGCTGAGGTCCAAGAAAATGCCCCTCCAGGGTCAAAGGTCATTCAGGTGAGTTTTCTTCATCACTTAACAGTCTCCCTCCATCAATGATGCAGTGGGATGTTAAAAATGAACAACAGCCATTATGGTAAAAACACGTCAGGAGAAGGTTATGGTAAAAAGATGGGTCTTAATGTTTCTTTTGAAAATCCATCCATTATCTATAAAACTTATTTTTTTGATGGAGCCAATCCCAGGAGGTGGCGTCCGCTCTGGTCAGGTCACCAGTATATTGCAGGGCCAACATGCAAACCACCATTCACACTCACAGCTACAGACATTTCACAGTCTCCAATGAACCAAAGCCCAGGGCAACGGAGAACCTGAAGAAAACCCATGTAAACTTCACACAGAAAGACCAAACTGGGATTCAAACCCGTGACCCTATTGCTGCGAGGCAACATCTCACTTTCCTGAATTTCTGTGTCGACCTCCAGGTTCGTGCAACAGACGAGGACTCCGGGCTGTTCGGCCAGATCACGTATTCATTTATCAACGACCTCGGGAAAACTCAGTTCAACATCGATGCAGACGGAGTCATCTCCACTCTCCAGAAGTTAGACAGAGAGAATCCTCTGAACAAGGACATGGTGCTGACCGTTATGGCCCTGGACGGTGGAGGTATAGTAGTGGACACAGATTTATGAATATTTAAGTTATACATACTACAGTGAACTCAACAGTATAATCATTCATTTCTATATTTAAATTATACAAATATATATGTGCTAAATCTCTACATTTATTTTTTTCAGGCCGTGCATCATTTTGCACAGTACGAGTTGTCCTCGCTGATGAAAACGACAACGCCCCCCGCTTCAGGGCTGTGGAGTACCGCATGAGCATTAAAGCAAATGTTGCCAAAGGGTCTCTGGTCACACAGATCCAAGCTACAGACCCGGACGCTGGGCCTAACGGAAGGGTCACCTACTCCCTTTATAGTGAAGCTCGTCTGTCGCTGGTCGATGTGCTGGAGGTCCGTGTATTTCACTCGTCACTGTTTGTCACTTGGCTGCTTTAATGGAGTTTCAAACGTAAATGAAAAAATAAAGTTTAACCAGATCCAAACTTCCACAAATGTGTTTAACGAGAGTAAACCATGTTTCCAATTAGAGCGATACTGATTCCCCCCCTTTTTCAATTAAGAGATAAATTCTCAGCTGACCCCCCCACCCCCTCCTCATTTGTGTGGATTAACAACCATCTGTCAGCCGTAGATTATACGACTCTGCTCATCAAATGAAAATGAAGCTTCATGAAGATTGATGCCTCAGTCAGTCTTTACTGTTTAAAAGGGAAACGCAATTAAATAACGAACAAAGGACTAAATGAAAATATAAAAGGCTGTGTAACATAAAAGGTAGCATGAATAGATCAATAGTTAGATGGACGGATGGATAGATAGATAGATAGATAGATAGATAGATAGATAGATAGATAGATAGATAGATAGATAGATAGACGGATAGATAGACGGATAGACGAATAGATAGATAGATTTTAGGGTTAGAGTATAACAACAGTGTGGTTGTGCTGGTATCCAGGTGGAGCCCGACAGTGGTTGGATGATGACTAAAAGCACCGTGGACCACCTCCAGGGGACGGTTCTGTCCTTCTTCGTCAAAGCCACAGACTGCGGCTCACCACCCAAACACTCCCTGGTGTCGGCCTTCATCCACGTCGTCCCTCCAGACGCGTTCGTGCCCTCCTTCAGCCAGCCACAGTACTCCTTCACCATCCCCGAGGACACAGCGGTAGGGACGGCCCTGGGGTCCGTGTACATGGGCCCCGGACAGACGGGCTTCTTCACCGTCGTCAAGGGGGAGACGCTCGACAGCAACCAGGGAGGGACGTTCCTCGTGGAGAGGGAGACGGGTCTGATCCGTCTGGTCAAGCCGCTGGACTACGAAGAGGTCAGCATCTTCCGCTTCAAGGTGTCAGCAACAGCACGGAGGGACCTGATCGAGTCCGTCACCACCGTGGACCTGGAGGTCAAGGTTGGTAATGCAGTCAAACATGCAACCGACGTTTTTTGCGATTTATGCTGCATCATCGCCCATTTTCTCTCTTTTCATTTCACACGTGCACCATTGTCTCAATAAAGACAAAAGGCTAAAGTGACAGTTTTTCCAAATTCAATTTTTTAAGTTAATTCTCATTTATCTACATTTTTTAAAATATATTTTACTACTTTTGTGAACCTATGACTTTGGTGAAACCTATTTCAAGCTTCACAATAGACGCTCTCGGTCAAATGGGAGCTTCACTACGGACAAAGCTGAAAAACCATGTTATTTTTGTGATTGTGCAGATCCTGGATGTGAATGACAACAAGCCGGTGTTTGAGACAAACACTTATGTAGCCACAGTGATGGAGGGAATGCCTGTTGGGACCAGAGTGGTTCAAGTGCGCGCCCTCGATCCCGACTGGGGCTCCAACGGACAAGTGTGTGAAGTACAAATACTGCATCACTCACTAATGAGAATAGTAGATTCAGACGTGTATTTGAAAAGCTGTGTATTCTTTGATACATTTCAGGTAACCTACAGACTCGGGCCTCTCCTCACCTACAACGTGGACTTGACGAAGGACGCGCTCTCCGCCAGCGGCCCCATCACCACGAGCTCCGTCTTCGCCATCGACAGTAAAACAGGCTGGATCACCACGGTGACTCAGATGGACCACGAGGCGTGCTCCAGCTACAGCTTTGAGGTGGTGGCCTCTGACTTGGGCGAGTCGAAGTCTCTCTCCTCATCCACGGTGGTGACCATCACCGTGTCGGACGTCAATGACAACCCGCCGCGGTTCGAGAGGGAGCTCTACCGGGGAGCGGTGAAAGAGAGCGACCCCCTCGGCGAGGTGGTGGCCTCTCTGAAGACCAAAGATCGAGACGGCACGGATCAGAACCGCCAAGTCAACTTTTACATCACAGGTGAGGAAACGCGGCGAAACACTGATGATGTAGTTCAACAACTTCCGCTGCGATAAGTTGGTTCCCTGAGATAACGTTGAGTCACACAGATGTGATTATTAAAGGTCAAATCTTTAATAAATTCTAACTCAAATGTCAAACCTTTTATTTTTTATATTATCTTTTAATTTGACTGCACTTAGGTTTGTATTATCTACAACATTTCAAGCAAGGGCAAAAAGAAAAGACAGTTTTTTATTTTATTCCTTTAGTTTTCAGTTAATAACAACCAGCCTGGAAACTTTTATGATTCTTTATCATTTTTTCTTTCCTCTATTTTTTGTGTATTTAAAAGCAGGGTTTTCACATGGGCCCTAAAAAATATAATCTGAATTTCAGGCCTTAAAAAGTTGTAAACATCTTAGAAAATTACCTACTAGGTCTTAAAGGTCGTAATCATATTAACGTTCATTTAACGCCACTTCTGTCGCACTTTATTATTAGTTTTTTTTTTAAGATGGTGTCGTGCACAGTTTGTCGTGTCTCAGTTCGTTGTAGATATCAGCAAACGGAAATAAAAACACAAATAAGACCACCATAAAACTGATAACTAAACGCTGCCTTATCCTGCAAGACGATTTTTACGACTCGTCTATGAGCCGGAGATTCCAAAGTAAGTGGTCGTTTTTCACAGTCACGCATGACTTTGTGTGGTCGCTTCTTTTTTTATGGCAGTCGTAAAAAACTCTCACCTTGATGCTGAGCTGGATGTTTTCCATTCCCGTCGCAGCGTCTGATAATGACTGAGGATGATACACTTTGGCTCGGCCGCTCTGGCATTTACAGAAATACTGATTGGCCTAATGGAAGTGTTGTAATAAGAGGTCAGATTTTTAAACTTCGAAAGGCCAGTGGCTGCTACACCAGCCGCCTGATTCTACACTTTGATGATAGATGTTTATTGATTGCACCAAATGCGGATGTTTGTGTGTGTGTGGGTGGGTGGGGTAGAGGGGAGGGGGGGGCCTGGTGTTTATTGATCTTGTGGAATAATACAACTTCTTGTTTTTGTCACAACACATCTTCACCTCTTTCTTTGCCCGGTAGTGTCAGCAGTTTAATCCTTGTTCCTTATGATCCGCAGGGGGGAACCCGCGGGGCGTGTTCGGCCTGGCCCCGGTGCAGGGGGAGTGGAAGGTTTATGTGAGCGGCTTGCTGGACCGTGAGCTGCAGGACTGGTATCTGCTCAACATCACTGCCAGCGACGGCCTTTATGTCGCTCGCACTGCAGTGGAAGTTACTGTAATGGACGCCAACGACAACAGTCCCATCTGCAACCAGGTCAGAGATGAAAAGACACGGAGACGAGTGAAATGAGAAGCAAACAAAACATCGAGCCGACTGGGGCGAGATGAACTTTTTAATTTTATTTGTTTTAATACTTGTCTTTAATCGCTGTTTGTTTCCAGGCGAACCACAATCCAATTAGTGTTTTGTGTAAAATCACAACCTAAAAATACAGTCAGTGACACAGTTAGTGTGCAGGAAGAATTAGGAACGTGCAAAAATCAAGGTTTTTAAGCTGCACTCAACTTTATTCTTACATCACTTTAAAGACGCACAGTGGAACGAGGACAAACACACAAAGTCATAAAAACAAGAAGAGCCTGACTGATATGGATTTTTAATGGCTTATGCCGATACTTATATGAGGGCGTAAACGTTTTCAGATATCAAATTATATATTTTACAAAAATGGCAATGATTCCTAGATTTCATAATAGAATTCTTATGATAAAGAAATGTAATGGAGGCTTATTTTTTTTTTACAGTTTGACCATAAACTTTATTATGAATAACTATAACTAAAAAGAAAACACAACTTAATATATAGAACTTGAACTTAAAAACATATATTATTATTCTGTAGAGACAAAGTTTTGATAAATGCAAATATGTTTGTGAAAGGCTCATATCAACTGATTTCCTGTAGTTTATGATAAAATAATGCAAGTGTTGGAAACATTCAGATTCAAGAGCTGCTGAGCACTGCTCTTTAAATGGAAAATAAGACGCAGACCAAAGTATAAGTCATTAAAAACCAATCAACTTTAGCTCATTGAACTGTTTCCTACCTTGCAACTTTCGGAGTCATCCTAAAATGAGTTTTAATACTGAGGCACGAGCTGGTGCATGGGAGGAAGATCCCAGTGAAAGGGGAAGATAATTGGACAGCGCGGTCTTCGAGGAATATCCCTTTTCATTTAGGAGAGTTCTGCAGTTCTTCAATTGCACATAATTAGTTGAGAAACTTTCGTTCTCACTTTAAACTCGTACTAATTCTCTTTGAAATCAATTCTCGCCGTCTCCCTGTTCTCCTCTTCTATTCCTTCTGTTCTCAGATAAGTCGGCACTGGGTTTCACAAAGTGGTTTCTCTGACTTTAAACTGCATCGATTGCATCTAAAGACGCTAAGTGTCAGACTCTGTACAGTAACTGTGCTGTTAGCACTTTGTTCACAGCTTTTTTATATCATTATTAATGTGGTAGTAGTTCTACCTGTTGATTTCGTAGTAAGACGGCATGTTAGAGAGCATTTATCATTGTGGAGACAAAACAAAAATCGCAGTAGTAGCTGTAGTATTAGTAATAATAATATTTCTAATAGTAAATTGGATTTTTATCGCAGAGGAAAACAAATAAGGTTAAGATATAAAACGAGGCACTTTACATGACTGTCTAGTTCTTATTGTAGGATGATAAAAGAAACTCTCTTAACAATGTGAATCTGCTCGAGTGAAATAAACTTAACACAGTGTTAAATAACAACATAAAAGATATCAACCGGAAAAGCTGCAGTTTAAACTGTTAAAAACGTAGAACACCGAATTTATTTAAAGGTGTGAGCTCACTAAATACTGCAGATTTTTTTAATCAAGATCCATTATTCTCTGAAATGTCAAAGACAATCTTGAAAAAGCTCGATGTTACTAAGAAAGTGGAAATAAATTCATGGATTTAATGGGATCTTAAACTAACAGGCCAATGTGGCAGTGCAGTGATATCAGTGTGTGTAGTGTGTAGTAGTGTGTAGTATCAGTATTGGCGGTATTACAGTAGTTCTACTACAAGCCATATTAAGAATGTTAGTGTGAAGCAGTAATCTCAGTGACTTCAGTGATAATTGCTTCATGACGATTATTTAAAAAGTTTTAAGGATGTAACATGTATTATTAATCAGTTGAATATATATGAAGTGTTTAGTCTATAAAATGGCAAGATTCATTTAATTCAATGTTCTTTTTGTTGTTCCCTTTTTCCTAATGTCCAGTGTCTTAAACTTGATTGTTCTCCCCCCCAACAAATAGTCAAAATGCAATTTTCTTCATTTCATCTCGTACATTAACTCATTAACAGGATGTGACAGAGCAGAAGCAGCCGGCTGGGATGTGCAGCACTGAACTTGGACACAGTGCAGTTAGGAGCTGTGTGTGTTTGGTGAACTCGTGCGGGCCGGAGAGGAGCAGGGTCACAAAAGGCCACTTCCCCGTGTTGTGCCCGTTCTGTCAGCCGGGATAATGGCTGCAGCGGCCGACACGTTAATGTGTTTTTGATGTGCTGGACGGATGTATTTTATTTTTGTCAGGAATTGACGTCCACTGTGTTTGTTTGTTTTTGTGTGTTTGTGTGTGTGTGTATCTTGTGACAGGCGGTGTACAGCGCCTCGTTTCCTGAGGACATTCCTACTAACAAGGGCATTCTGACAGTGGGCGCCACAGATGCTGACTCAGGCTCCAGTGCAGAGATTCAATATTCCCTGTTTGGCATCGGGGTCGAAGATTTCTACATGGACGCAAACACCGGTACATTCAATTATTCCTCCTCTTCGGGTTTGTCGTTAATTAAAACACAAATTAACACCCTGTCCCCTCCCACGCAGCTTGTCACGTCTCCCTGTTTGTGTCCTATAAGGTGATCTGCGTACGGCCACCGTCATGGACCGGGAGATGACACCCACCTACAAGCTCATCGCTCAGGCAACTGACGGGGGTGGCCTGTTCTGCCGCTCTGATATTTCCCTCAAACTGTTGGACGTGAATGACAATGCCCCCTCGTTCTCCTCCCCTCATTACCTGGCCAGTGTGTTCGAGAACGCAGCCCCCAAGGCCCTGCTCACCCGCCTGCAAGCCAGCGACCCCGATGAAGGTGAGCTGCTGCAATGCAACGCACGGTTGCATGTGGGGTGTGTGGCCGATAACGAGCACAGGAAGTTTCCTACGTGCAGGGAAAGCAATCCACGAGTCACGGAGCAGCCAAAGTGCTGACTAGGACATGGGCGAGATACTCCATTGCAAATGTGTCACATGCAATTAGTGCACGTATCCATCGTCTCTCTCTCTCTCTGATGGAAATAAGGATTCACATGAACAGGAAGGAGAACGTCTGTCTCCTGAACGTTTGTCTCCTGTCGTCTCCAGGTCTGAACCGCACGGTGGTTTATTCTCTGCTGGACTCGGTCAACGGTTTCTTCTCCATCGATGCCGTGTCTGGGATGGTGATTCTGGAGAAATCTCTGGACCGGGAGAGCAGAGACTCTTATCGCGTCCGCGTCCAGGCCACTGACCAGGCCGGCCAACAGGGGGCACTGTCCTCACAGGTATGTCGGGGAGAGACACAGATCTGGTCTCAGTATTTTTGATGCTGTTCAGTTTATCAATTAAACCAAGGGAGAGTTCTTATGATCCCCAAAAATATAAGTAGAAAAATAATTCTGAAATAATATAAAGGGTTTTTTAATGTATTTTTGGGCCTTTCGTGTTAATTAAAAAGTGACAGACATGTAGGGAGAGAAGAGGGGGGTGACATGGTCCAGCTGACGGAGGGGTCAACCCAGTGACCTGCTGCTTAGGACATGCGTTTCCATTTAGGTCACCGCAGTATCAATCCATACAGTACATGTTAAAGTGCAGATCAGTCAGCGGTGGAGTCATCAGTGATCTGTACACGCTGTGTTTCCGTCTGTACACGTCAATAAACGCATGTTGTTGACTGAAGAGATCAGATAAGGAACCTGGTAGATTTTAATTAAGATGAAAAATTCATCTTGGAGCTCTGTAGTTGTGCAGTGGGTGAAATGAGGAAAGATGGGGGGGGGGGACAGAAAGTGTTGTCTCGCTCACACCCACTACGATGTTAGAATACACTCAAAACTGAAAATAACTTCCTAACATTGTTTTTAGACTAAACAACTGTTTTTCAAATATGATAGAAAACCCGTAATAGAGATAGATTTTGTAGAATTTGCTTCGATCAGCGCAGCCGACTCACAGGCAAATGATTCAGTTGCTTTGTAAACACGGCACGGATCCACGTTATTAGTGTAGCCGGAGTATAAATGTCATAAAATGTCACTATGCCTGTGTTTCGATTGAAAAGTGGATCATAGACGTCACGCCTACTGGTGGTGTTTCTGCACTTGTATTTCATGGTGAAATATGATTTGACGGAACCATTTGAATCAGGATAATCCCCTGCCATGATTAGCATGAATTATTGACTGTGCATCTAATTTACAACAACCTCAATGAACAGAAATCAAATGTGTTGCACCAAAGACACAAATGAGACAAAACCAGGACACAAACAACCTCAAACAAGACAGAAACTAATCTTTTAGAAAAGCAGAGACAACGTGACGGCGCCTAAAAGGTGAAATATTGACTTGGATTCCAGCAGAAAACAACATTTATCTGACTCACTAATGCCACAAATCGTTCACATTCATCTAGTGGCCAATGAAGTCTCGCTCAGGCTTTGGTGGACGCAGACTTGGATTGATTTTTGTCCGTCCGCTCTTCTCTTAGTGAGACCTTTAGTATCTCCGCTCCAATTCATATCTGTGAGATCCCTGTTTGAGCCTCCTACACTGACAAAATGTCCCTCTACCGTCTCTTGTCCTTCCCCTCAGGTTGATTTGACCATCCTGGTGCTGGACGTGAACGACAACGCTCCAGTCTTCCAAAGGCGGGACTACGCCGTCACTGTCCCCGAGGACGTAGCCGTGGGAACCGCAGTGCTGCGAGTGTTGGCGACCAGCGTCGACATCGGACCTAATGCGGATGTCACGTACAAAATCCGGTCGGGCAACGAGTTGGGAAAGTTCAACATAGACAGAAACCTGGGTGAGCACAGGTCCTCGTAGGTGGTTTGTTAATTTAAAGATATAATATCACTTCAATAACAAACAACGTACGATGCGCTAGCTTGTTATCTAGATCACGATTATTCAGCTGTTTGTTGTCTAACGTAAGTAAAACTTTAATACATTAATTCATCTCTGAACATGATTTGCACCTGAAGACTCATATTCCGACGCTGCTTCACGATATCATCAAACTAGGTCTTTTATTGTTATGATTTGAAGACCCCTGGTGGCCGAGGTTACATACTGCACATTTAATCGCTAAGTGCATCTCTATCCTGAGCAGTAAAGTTAATTAAATTAATATTTCTTGTATATAAACTGAACTTTGTGTGTGCGTTAGGCTCCATCTCTGTGGCCGATGATCTGGACTTTGAGGTGTGTAAGGACTTCTACCTCACTGTGGAGGCCTGGGACAGCGGGAACCCTCCTCTCAGCACCGCTACCATGGTCATCATTGAACTCATGGACGTCAACGACAACGCTCCGGCCTTCACTCAAGACATCTACAACGTGCTGGTCAGCGAGGACACGTCTGTTGGTCAGACAATCACAAGGGTAACGTTCGCTCCCTCGTATTCTTTTATCTTTTACTTTTCATATTGTTAAACTTTGGATTTTATTTTGTTTTTAATGCTGTGCAGGTATTGGCAGAAGATTTGGACAGTCAGGTAAATGGGCGAATCACTTACTCCATCCTGAAAGGTGACCGAAGTAACCACTTCTGGATTGACCCCGTAGCCGGACTGCTCAAAGTCAACAAGCGGCTCGACAGAGAACTAGTAAGGATGCAGCTTCGAGAATCTCATACATAATCAGTTGTGATTTTATGGCTCATGAGCACAGACAGTAAAGTATCTCAGGTGTTTGGCACTTTGCCTGATACGAGCATTACAGCTGCTGGGGGACACTCCTTCCTTTCTGCTCCACTACAGGTATCCAGGTACTCGTTGTCAGTGCAGGCGTTCGACAGCGGCTCCCCTGCCATGTCCTCCACGGTCATTATCAACATCGACATCTCCGACGTTAACGACAACCCTCCCGTCTTCAACCCTGCCAACTCCACAGCCGTCTTACAGGTTAACAGTCTGTGTGTCTTTGCTTGGATTTGTGCATTTTGGTGCGCACGTCATCTCAACTTCTCTCGTTGTACTCGCAGCTCAATCAAGACCCTGGCACCACCCTGCTGAAGCTGTCCGTCAGCGATAAGGACTCACCCAGAAACGGCCCCCCCTTCGAGTTCCGCGTCGTGTCAGGAAACGAGGGAAACTTTCTTTCCCTGGACCAGACGGGAACTCTGAGGACCAACCGTGTGATTGGCCCTGAAGCCCCCAGAGAGTTTGTTCTTGTAATCCAGGTGAGGGACTGATATTTTATTTAACAGTTGACTGTTCGGTTCCTCTCACTGTGTTTAAGCAACACAATGTAGCTGTTACTGAGCAACAGCGCCCCCTGCAGCCACACGTGGTGATTCATTCTGTTGGATTCCAAGTCTGAGCAATTAAGTGGTTTTCATGAAGAGAAAAAACTAAATCTGTCAGTCTGGTGACTGGTAAACTGAACGGTGGATATTACCCATGATCCCCGGCTTCCGGAACCAGAGGAACTGTCTTGGAATTCTTGGAATTCTTCAAATTTTAAAAGTTTCCTGCTCAATATTGGAGATAAACACTTGTTTTTGATGACTCTTTAGCTGATCTACAGTTTAACATCACTCTTCAACTTGTTGGTTTTGGATCAGACGTTAATGTGAGGAGTCATTATACCATGAAACTACAGCCTCACTTATATAAACACATTTCTCTCTTGGAGAAGCTTTTAACACCATTAATAAGGTGGAGTTTGAGGGTCTGTACTAATATTGATGCTGTTAGTGATTTTCTTTTATGTTCTCACTAAATAGCTTCACAATCTTTGTCTCTACGTGTTTTTAATGTTTGGTTAAACCGATGCCAGGACACAGAGTGAGACAAACTTTTATTTTCCTTGAGGCTCTGTAACTACTTTTTTTTCCGTCTTCCCCCGTAAGCAACGGAGCAACTTAAAGCTCAAACTTTTAAATCAGTCCTTAAATGTTTCCGAGTGACTGAATATCTCAGTTTTCGTTTGTTTTCGTCTCTTAGGCAAGTGACTCTGGGAGGCCGAGTCTTACCTCCTCCTCCTGGGTGTTCCTCAGGGTCATTGGAAACAGCCAATACAAACCCGCGGCCTCCCCGCTGGAAATCTTCATTGTCATGGTGACGGATACATTCCCGGGCGGCCCGATTGGTCGGATATATGCAACCGACCGTGATCCCAATGACGCTCTGTCGTTTACCCAGAAGCCTCAGCCCAAGAGCATGTTCACGATCAGCAGGCAGGAAGGCAGCATCGTGGCTCTGCCGGGCCTGGAACCTGGCAGGTACACACACACACACACACACACACACACACACACACACACACACACACACACACACACACACCAACACACATACAATATAAAGATAATATCCTGGTTCAAAATACAACCTGTTTCCTTGTAGATACCAGATGAACGCCACAGTGAGTGATGGGCGCTTCGCGGTGATCGCCGATGTGTCAGTCCAGGTTGAGCAGGTGACGGATGTGCTGCTGCGTAGCGCCCTGACCTTACGCTTCAGCTCCATGTCCCCGGAGGACCTGCTCGGTCGTTACCTGAACCAGATCAAGCTCAAGTTACGTGGTCTATCTGGCTGGAAGTGGTCGCCAGGACAACAGGATCCCCTCCATATACTCGGCGTGCAGCCGGCGATGGGGACGCCTGATGTGGACTTGCTCCTGGCCATGGAGCGGCCAGAGACACCAGGGTTCGGACGGATGGGCGGGTTCTACTCCCAGCAGGAGTTGTCGGCAAAGCTGGAGGACGGAGTCGTGCGGGGCCAGATTCGAGGCGTCCTAGCCGGGGCGGTGGTGGTGAGCAGCGCCTGCTCCGGGGAGCTGGAGTGTGGGGACAGGGTGTGTGAGCAGATCCTGGTGATGGAGAGCGACTCGCCGGTGACCTACAGCACAGAGAGGGTCAGCCTGGTGTCGCCGACGTTCAGCCGCACGGACACCTGCACCTGCCCTGGTGAGGACTTACAATCTAATCTCAGCTCCCATTGTCAGTGTCCTTCACATCTGTCACAGTTATACATCAACAAATACATCATCAGTATTGATATATAAAATCTATAAATTACTGTCTAAATGAAGATGAATTTTACTACGTGTACACAGATGTTTTCTCTTGCAGATGTAATCAAGAGACAGATGTTTTGGCACAATGATGCTATACATTAAAGATAATAAATATAAAGGATAGGGAAGTATAAATATTTCATCATTTGAAGACAGATGATATCCTGACGTGTTGAAGGGGTTCTTTCTCATATCTCTGTGTCTGAGCAGAAGGATCATGCCCCACCCCCATGGAGCTCTGTGAAGGTCAGTCCTGTCCGGCAGACATGCAGTGTGTCCGCACTGGTCCTACAGCGCCATCTGTCTGCCAGTGTCAGCCTGACAGACTGGACGAGTGTGCAGGTGAGATTCCATCCTCATGTCTGAAGTTTGGAACCCTGCACATCCAGATAGTGTCTTTGTTTTTACTCCCTAGTTCGAATCCCGTATCTCTTTGTTTTGTGGACACGCAGGACAAACCTCCCTGAGCTTCTCTGGAAACAGTTACATCAAGTACAGAGTGACAGAGAGCGGCCAGAGCGGAGAGATGAGGCTCAGCCTGAGGATCAGGACGCTTCAGAGGAGAGGAGTCATTATGTTCACCCGGGTTAACCCCTGCACCATGCTCAAGGTCAACTCACTGTGTTGTTTCCAAACGCCTGGTCCGCTGAGCTAAAGCTGCACTGAAAGGTGGTTGTGTCATTTCTAAACATACAATTATTCTCCCTTTTCTCTCCCCAGATTGAAGGGGGTCGGCTCTGGTTCCAGCTGGACTGTGACAACACCCTTGGCATTATGGGTATTTCTGGCAGACCAATAAACGACGGCCTCTGGCACGCTGTTGCCTTGGAGCTGACGAGGAACTACACCCTCCTGTCGCTGGATGACAGCTATGTGGAGCGCCGCCGAGCAGCCCGAGCACCTGTTCGGCTTTGGCCCCTGGCCCCGGACTCGTCCTTCTTCTTCGGGGCCCAAGTGAGGCCACCGGCTGGGCAAGGTGAGGGGCCGAGTCCGGGGCCAGGGAGAGTCCAGGGAGGAGGGCCAGCACTCGGAGCGAGGGGCACGCCGAGAGCCCAGGACGGCTTCCAGGGCTGCCTGGGCTCTCTAATGCTGAACGGTAACGAGCTGCCGCTGCAGAATAAGAGGAGCCGCTACGCCGAGATCGCCGGGCTGAGCGAGGTCAAGCTGGGCTGCGTGCTTTACCCAGATCCATGCGTCAGTCAGCCCTGCCTCAACGGAGCTATCTGCAGCAGCCTGCCCTCTGGAGGTCTGTGCACACTGGGCATGTGTGTGGGTGGTAATAGACTGTTTACATAGGAATAAAATTGAATTTAACAGTTTTTCATAGCTTGAGTGTTAGTGTCTGGAATCTTATTCTTTAATTAGATAGTGACCATCAAGCTGCATGTGTTTTTTTCACTCTACGACACTTCACAGATAAGATCGAGAGACATTTCCAAGATGATATATTGAAATCATGTATTAATATGTATGATCACGCACGTTATTATCACATTCAACACATCCTGAGTGTCTCTCTCCAACAGGCTTCATGTGCAGTTGCAGCGCCGACTTCACTGGGGGGCGCTGTGAAATCGAGTTGACATCCTGCATGCCAAACCCCTGCCAGAACGGTGGAGACTGCAGGCCTGTCGGCGGTGCCTTCCTCTGTGCTTGTCCTAGAGGACTCGGGGGACTTGTGTAAGATAAAACAGCTGCAATCACACACTCACACACTTTTAGAGCCTTAATTACCGTGTGAAAATACAGAGCTAACGGTGGCTGCAGCGATTAACATCTGCATCTCCCTTCTCACACACACACACACACACTCGAGCATGAATGAACATGCGTTGGAAACACACACACATACATCATTATCCCACATTAGCACCCCCACTGAGTTGCTTTAGTTGTTATTGTGTGTGATGAATTAGTGTTTCTAATTCAATTCTGTATCATTTCTATAGAAAAGCCTGTAATCATTCTCTTGCTGCTGTTTTAATTATATCTCTGTAATTGCCTTTGAAACAAACTCGGGGCTCCCGTGGTTGTTCAGCGGAGTCACCACTAGAGAGCAGGTTTCCCTCAAAGGAGAAAATGCTTCTTCTTCTTTCAGGCTTTTTAAATATAAAAATAATGCTTTCAAATTTAGCTGATTGACTATAAAGATAAAACTAATGATACTTTTTCCAGACAGCAGATTGTTTAGATCATTATCAGTTCATGGTAATGATAAACAGACTGAAGTGTTAAAGTAGATATAGTCTGCAACAAGCCAAAACAGCTGCTGAGTGTAACCGGCTGTGAAATTGTTTATCCTGCTGATCTACAAATGATCGTATCAAACTGAAATAAAGATGTGAACTCTTCTCTTTAAAAACTGAATCATAGGCTCGTAGTTCAAATGTGACACAACTATTTGAATCCAAGCAGTTTGTTAATTGAGAATATTAATGAGAGAACATCACTGGCCAACACGTCCAGGCCTGTTTTTAAGTTTATACAGTTATAAAGCGAAACTTCAGATGGTCGTGCAATCAGAAATGCTTTTTCTTCTCACAGAGCGTCTCTGTTGTAGTGTGTTGTAAAAACACCATCAAGAAAAAATGTATCGAAAAGAGATCCCGCACAGCAGGACGCCAAGTTTCAAATGACAAGCCAGGGACGAGCACGTGGGTGTGTTTGTGACGTTCTGTCTGAATTGACGTCTTTATCTGAGCGTCTGGGTGTGTTGCTTGTGTGTTGTGTGTGCTTGTGTTTTGTGTGTGCTTGTGTTTTGTGTGTATTTGCTTTCAGGCACATTTCTTGAACTCAAGAGCCACATAAAAGGCGAAATCAGGGCATCTGTGCAGATAATCTGTTCATTTAGCAAAGAGCAAGACCAAAGTATTTATCCTCTTTCTTTGTGTCTTTTCATCTTTTATTCTCTCTCACGGACACGAATAATCTCCCCCCACCCTCCCATGCATAGTAATTTTTCTGACCGTGCCCCCCCCTGCAGATGTGACGAGGACGTTGACGAGTGCGACCAGGACGAGTGCGGGAACGGAGGCGAGTGCGTGAACACGTTCGGGTCGTTCTACTGCAACTGCTCCGAGGGGCAGTTTTGCGCCGACCAGACGCCCGATGAGGCGGAGGATGACACGCAGGTAAAGTATAACACCTGACAAGCTTGAATGAATTTATGTGAGAATAATTCCAACAGAATATACTCAAGTACAATCAAACAAGGGGGAGGGGGGAGAGTCCCAGCTCTTTGGATTGCTTTTTGTGCTTTCAGCTTGCTCCTAATTAGACTTGGCATGCTCAGTGAAGCTGCGGAGAATGTTGAGTGTGCAGCGGCCTCCCGGAAGGTTTATTCACCAGTCTGGTATCTCCGTCTCCGCCGTGGATGAATGAAAGTGTGGTAATGGGTAAATCATGGTTTCCATTTGAAGTTGTCATGCTCCTGACTTCTGGGAGAGTGCTACTCACCTTGTACTGAGACTGCAAGCTCAATTAAGGCTGCACATTGTTAGGCGTCTGTGGAGGTTCACAGTTGCTCAGGTTGTGGTTTTCTATGGAAAGTTGAATTTCCGTCGTGGGTTTCCCCCTCTCATCCAAGAGCCCTCTTCGGTTCGGTGTCCCTGGTGGGGGGACACTGTTTAACCTCTGCGGGGCCACGTGTGAATGTGACGTCTCCTGGGAGGTGATGAACAGACAGAATCGTAGGTGGAGGACAAGTGGAGCCGTAGACCTGCTGCTCCGTTGAGGGATGGTTTGTCTGCTTTGCCGTAAATGATCCTTCACTCCTCTTTCTAACGCTTCCAGGACAATTAGATACCTCAGCAACACAAATGTTTTTGGGTTTTCCATGCATCACTCTTGCGAACTCGATATCTCAAGAACGCCTTGAGGGGATTTCTTAGGTCAGAGGTAAAGTTCGCTGTGACCTCACAATGTTTGTTTGTGAGAAAACTCTTCGGAACACCTTGAGGGAATTTCTTCAAATTTGATGAGTTCAGTTGTACTCGTAAAGTTTTGGAGGTTGAAGTTCAATGTTTCACAGATTCACTACATTGAAAAGATCGTGTTGTTTATAATCTGAGTGAAAATGAATCCTGAACATGAAAATCCCCTGAAATGCCTTCCTGTGTTTCTCTTCTTGTCGTCCAGGCGGAGCCGCTGTCTTACGTCGGACCAGGAGAGATAATCGGCATCGGGGTCTTAGCCTTCGTCATCATCCTCCTCCTCATACTGTTCATCGCTTTCAGGAAAAAAATCAAATTCCGTAAAGACTCAGACGTGGACCCAGTGACTCAATCTGTGATGGGCGTCTCAGCCATCTCCACAGAAACTAGCTACATGCTGCACAAGACTGGCATGGGGGCCGAAGGGATCGAATTCAAAGCTGTGCGCTTGTCGGGGTCACCGGGGGCCACGAGCACCTACGGTGAGGTGGGCGGCAGCACTGGAGGCCCTCCTCAGGTCATGGTGCGTCCCACCGCCCACTCTCCACTGCCGGGGAGTCTCAGCAGCCAGAGCATGAGGGGCGGAGATGGTGACAGGACCAGCGAGGGCAGTCAGGTTTGTACATGGGTATGTTTGAACGACTGGACTTTATTTTCCTGTCCGAGGCAGCTTCAGCTCTGTTAAAATCACACTGAAATAACTTGATAGAGTCGTGTGTTATTAAAAATCTAATATTATGACATATTGTCTCACGAGCTCTGACAGAAACAAGCAGACGTGTGTGTAGTGTATAATTGAATTGTGCTGCCGGTCAGGGAAACATTTAAGTTTCATTGTGATAATACAATAATAAAAGTTCCATTTTATATTATATCGATATTAATGTTTTGTCAGCATATCTTCCAGCTCCTTAATTTGATGATGATGCATTTCTGTAGTTCAGCCCTGTTCATACAAACAGCAAAGGTTTTACTTTTCAGTTTTACTTCTCTGGCTGGAAGTAAGAGAGATACAAATTACAGTTAAGTCAAAATCACCTTGAATGAAAGTTTTCTGTCATTTAAAGCCACAATTTGTAAAATTTGAAAATGTCCACAAATATATTACAGTAGACCCCAAACAACGATTGTCCCACCACAGGACACTGAGCGCAATGGGCTGAGAAACACATAAGCTACGTGATCTTTCACACAATCTAAAGCTGCCTTCACAAATGGAACTCCTGAACTTTTGTGTGCTTGGTGTTTGGGCAACACAGACACTAATTATAACGTTACTGTCGGCATAGAAGCCTGCGAAGGGTTCAGCGAGCTGGCAGGCGGGTGACGTGACACAGGTCACAAAGGAATAATGACAGAGGGGAAAAAGATGAGATGAGACTTAAATTACAATATATTAACTCACCATCGAATGAAAACATTATTCAGAAAATGTTGGCAAACCCGTCAAAGTTCATGAATACCATAAGACAAGGGGGGGTAAAGACATAGATTGTATATTAAGATGTTCGACACGAAAGCTCCGCAGAAGTGAAGCCAAATCGTCTTGATCAAAACCTGACACATCGTGGCTTCAAGTGCACCTTTGAAAAAAAACATATTCTATAATTTTTTTATGAATCTCTCTCGTTCATTCTCCAGTGGAGACAGAAAATCTTTGGTCACAAATATAAACATTCATTCAAAAAAAAAAGCTGAGCTCTGTAGTTTTATGCAAACAAAGCTGAATCGGGAATTTTTAATGTACGTTTTTTGGGGTCACGGCCGCAGGTTTGGTGCATCAGATCGAATGAATGGGAGCAGAACAAACTCCAGGATCTTTATAAGAATAAACATCTGACCCATTGATGTTTTTAATTGTTTTTAGAAAACTACGGCACAGAGGGAATCGATCCATCAGTAGCTGACTTGTTGCTCTTCTCACTGAATTTGCTGACAATTAGAAAACATATAGAATATCACCTCACGTCCTGAAAGGGTTTCGTTTTGCATATTTGCCTGTTTTCCTCCATCCCTGCAGCTGAGCAGCTTCCTCTCCGACATGTCCAGCATCAGAGGCGTGGCCAACAGGAGGGGCATCGCCGTGTGCAGCGTGGCGCCCAATCTCCCCTTGGCGTCGGCGTGCCACTCCGAGCTCAGTCCGGCCCACAAGGTGTCCTGGGAGGGCGAGGAAGCGAGGGGCGAAGGGCCGGACAGGGGGAGAGATGAGAGAGAGGAGGAATGGGGGCAGAGGGCTTTTGAGTTGGAGAGAACACAGAGAGATAACAGTCCACAGGGTAAGACTGCAGCCACACACACACGCACACACACACACACACACACACACACACACACACACACACACACAGTTTCTAACCTCTAATCAAACAGACACAGATTACACAGGCCGTGAACTCATTGTGTTCCACCCAAACCATCATCTCGACGAGAAGAGCTTATTTCACACTGATCTCTGCCTTTTGATCACGCACATCAAAGCAAAAGGCCCAGAGTAAGCAAGGGTGCTTAAGAAGTCGTATTTTTTATTTTGCTATCATTTCATTTTACTATTTACTTCCTGGGAGGAAATAGTAAAATAATATAATATAGCCTGTTTTTCTGTACCTCTGCTGAAACTGCCGATGACGTCCTCCTGCATCACCTCAGCTCTCAGACACGTCTGGTGCACTTCTGTGTGAATGCTCAGGGTAATCAGCCAGAAGTCATGTCCTTTGTTCTCATCCTGTGTTTTTGTTCAAAGACAATAAAAAAAAAGTAAAGGTTACATGAAAACGACGGCAGCTGGAAGACTTCCGCTCAAACAGAGTCTGTTTGCGTCGCTTGTAGCTTCAGACAAATGAGAGGATATTAACCCCAAGGGGCAGTGGTGCGAGTTGACTGATAATTCGACGTCAGTCTGGATGTTTCCCTGCCGACGCTGTCGACAACAGCAGCAGCACAGTTCACAGGTTGTTCTGGATTAACCACATCTCAGTGTTGAGGGCGACGTCAGATGTTTCGATTCTCTGTCCGACTTGTTGTTTGAAGAATTCTGCCTGTGGTGGGAACTTCCTCCCTGTTAATTATTGATTCCGTCCTGTGGGAATGGGAAATAGGATTTTTGCTGTCCTGCTGAGTGTGTGTACAAAAAAAAAGAAAAGTATGCACCCCTAAGGTTCACCGTTACATTTCAATCCATTAATTATCACGACATTATGCTCATGCTAATGTCCTGTTTATTATGTTAATGTGTGATTACAGTGTTAACCGCCGGTTTAATTATTCAATTGGAAACAGTTAAGTTGTTTATTTGCACCACAGCAGCCAACAACAAGATTAATAATTAATATTGCAATGGATGGGCACCAGTCAAAACGTGAGCTACTAACTAACAAGGAGACATATTTCTGTCACTACCTGCTGCATCATGCATAAATAAAGAGTTGTAAATAATTAAATACTTTATAAACAAATCAGGTCCCTCAGATTTTGGCTATGGTGCTCTCATAAATACTAAGTCGTAAAATAAGTGTATCAATCTTCAAGATGGTTTGCAGAGAAACTTTTAAATGAAGATTAAATGACTTAAGCTGCTTTCAGACATGCACTAAAGTCCACACATTTTCCTGAAATTTTCCAGAGGAGCTGCTCTGGACACTGCAGAACTTTTCCTGCAGCCCCCTAGTGTCCGAGTGAGTCTAGGTGAGAATACAGCAGGAACATGTCGAGTGTGTGGGCGTGTTAATGACGTAAACAAAAACTGATGAGACCTGACCCCCCCTCGCCCCAATGTTGCGGATATTTTCCTGTTGCGAACGTTTCGGACCCAGATAATCTCCTGCTGCGTTTGTTCATATGCGACCAACAAGCTCAGAAAATGTTCAATCCCAATTTTCCAGACATTTTCTGGAGTTCATGTCCGAAAACGTCTTTTTGTCAGTTGAGCACACGGCCCAACAGTCCACTTAGATTCAATCAAGCTGCACCAAATCACACACACGCATCGATATCCGCTCCAGGAATCATTCTGCAACATCTGCAAAGTGCTAGATGTTTTTGGAGCGGTTGGAGGTTATAGGATCAATCTCCAATTAAAAAGTTGTAAGCTGTCTTGAGTGGAAACATTTTGAAAAATAATGAGCAAAGTGAAAGGAGCCAAAGCAGCTGTTACTTTATTATATCCTCTATTAACGTAACGTAACAGAAGTGAGAGTGTTCTTTGTTGGTAGTTTGAAGATGACTCTCACAACAACAGGAAAAGTGTAGGGGATTTTGAAAAATTTGGTGCCAGGATGAGAATATGGCTTGGCAGAGTGTCAGTGGTAGGATTAGAGCAGGGGTC